>NC_083572.1:57335114-57357614 GCF_027579695.1 Neoarius graeffei
AAATACAAATCTATAACAAAGTTTGTACTAAAAAAAAAAAAAGGTGCTGAAGACTTCTGCACAGTACTGTACATCATCACTATAGTTGTTAAAGTATACCGTACAAGAACAAAAAAAAAAAATCCATGAAATTGTCTCGTAACAGCACACAGTCAGGAATATCCAATACCATGGTGTTATAACGTATGTAGGTGTTTCTCAGCTTTCGTTTTTGCACACAAAGCCTGTGACCACTATGTGAGACTGAAAACTAAATTGAAATTATGTCAAAAGCCAGCGTTGTCTGAAAAGTGTAAAAAGGTGGGTGAAAAAGGCATAGAAACCCAAGAAAATAGATCCAAATGATTCTACTGCATCTTGTGGTACACAAATGTACAGTGTGAGAGATTTATCAGTACAGTAGAAGCCATACGAACATGAAAACTTGAAAGATCATGTCAGGTTCATTCATTTTAAGATGTAAAATTCAGTTGTTCAGGCTTTACTCAGCCTGGTTGTGAGCATTTAACACTACGTTTTTAAATTTATTTATTTATTTATTTATTTATTTTAAAGATGAGGCTTCAGAGTCAATATCACTAATAATCCAGAGTGTACTTCACTACTGAACACCACTCAGCCTGTCTGAACAGTTCAAAGTACAAATGCAGATCAAAATTTCTCTTTTACCTTCTGTAGCTGAGGTAAAGGCCGTTCATGATTAAATCCACTGTGTCATTTTATTCCAGACCTTTTGTTGAAGAGCAAAGAAAACCCATTTTACCTCTAAATCCCTTAAAACGTGACAAACGCTTGAGAAATTATCAGATGTTTCTATTTTCAAACTCTGACAATGAGTCACACATACGCATGCACGCACACACACGCACACACACACACACACACACACACACACACACACCACATCACAGCAACAACACTCCCTATAGCTCTCCTACATACCGGTATGATATCTCTCTCTCTCTCTCTCTCTCTCTCTCTCTCACACATACACCCAGATACATATAAACACATCAAAACCTTACTCAAGCCTTCGTCATTCTCGGAAGACCAGTACACAAATATACCACGTGTAGATAAGATTAGACTAAAGAACAAAAAGGAAACAAAATGCAACAGTAAAG
The DNA here is from genome assembly GCF_027579695.1 of Neoarius graeffei. Taxonomy (NCBI): domain Eukaryota; kingdom Metazoa; phylum Chordata; class Actinopteri; order Siluriformes; family Ariidae; genus Neoarius; species Neoarius graeffei. Next base: position 57,336,239 of record NC_083572.1, read on the forward strand.
ATGGACTGTTCACATTCATGTCACACTGTTGGTGTTGTTGTTGTTTTTAAGACGAGAAAATCTGCATCCTCAGCTAAATTTGAGTTGCCACACTGACTATAAGCACACTTTCAAAGTGTGTCATGCTGTATAGCGTCTGATGCTGACTAGTGCAAGTGACACTGTGTGTTATAAAGGGGTTAATGTGAGGTGTGTGTGAATTGTCTTCAGTACTTTCAGCACCTTAAATGACAATTCAATACATTCTTCATTTATAGTCAGCAGAGCTCGTTTGTTTTGGATAGTTTTTTTTTTTTTAATGTCTCTTCACTCTAAATGAATGTAACAACTATTCCTCTGAACAATACAACAGTGTAGTTATAGTTTTTTTTTTTCTCTCAGTGTGTGCAAATGGTCTGGCTTTTATTACTGTGACAGCGAAAACTCTTCAAGTAGATTTGGAGTAATAAATGTGGATATTATGTTTATATACAGAGATAAATCTGTGTTCAAGGCTTTTGACTGAGTGTTTGTGTGTGCGTGTGTGAACACAGTCATGCTCCAAGAAGTGCTTGTATGTGTGAAGGGAAAAACACATGAAATTATCATAAAGAAAAAAGCCGATATAAATTGGTCTTGTTTGCATGCACGTACATGCATACTAAATCAATCCACCCTCACATACTCATCTTTAGCTCTTTCTCGTAATTAATTTGGTATGCATGGGCACTCATACTCACTACACCAGAACATATCACTGGCACCACGCAGTTCTTGAGTTTACTACTGTACATACTAACCTGGAACTTATTATAACCAAATATCCCTTCCAACAGGAAAAGGACTCTCTTATGATTCCAGTGTACTCATTTACTAAGTATAATGCAGTATAATTAAAATAACTAGCTTTATGCTATGCAAATGTGTACCATCATAATTATTTACTGGACACAAAGCTTTACAATTCCATGCATTTACTGTACGTTGGCATAATGTAGATTTGAAATCATATTTCTGCATCACATCAAATTCTCTATTCTCCATTTTGTTAACTTTAAACTCAGGGTGAGTTTATCCATTTTGATTCCAGCCGTTTAATTTGGCTTGTAACAACTGTAGTGGTTTCTAGTGGTCAAGATCAGACAGACAGATCTCCAAGTGACACGAATTAGACATAAACTGAATTCAAATTTAATGTTGTACAGTAAATAAAAGGCCTGGTGCTTCTCAACCCCTGAGAGCAGGTTGAACTGATTATCCTGGTGTGACAGGCGAGCGCTCGCTAGCGGCTGTGTCTACGCAGCGATGCGTAACAGGGTTCGCCCCTCTGAGCCTGTCCCACAAACGCACCACTAATCAAGTAAGCTTATGAAAAGACGGGAAGAAGATGAGATTTCTGAGAAGGACAGAAGGGGGAAGAAAATACTGACATGGAGAGGGTGATCTGTAGTTGTGTGTGAGAATCTGTGACACAGTGAGAGACCCTTGACTCAGATCATTCTAGAGCAAATATTCAAGCAGTACAGGAGAGAAGTGCATGGGGAAATTCCCCATGCTGAACTCCAACAACAGGGTGACAAAGCCTTTTACATGACTGCACCCACACCGCCACCTTATAGCTATCAAACCCTATAGAGCTTCTCCATCAAACAACATTTGCTATATTCACCCACAGTTCATACTTGACTACTACTACTATTTTTACACATCAGTGTTGTACACAAAAAAGCAACAAATTCATACAAAAGCCAGATTCTAGTCTCATGCCTCCATTGAATACAACTTCTGGGCCATGTTGTTTTATGAGACATAGAGTCATGCACATACATACTGTAATCACTGAGAAAGAGGGTGTCAGAGAGACATGTGACGGTTAACCTGTGTAAGAGTTTAGCGGAAATTATTTCCATCTGATAAAAAGAGAGAAAGATAGATAGAGAGTTACAGATAAAGCATGAGAGTGGAACATGTGACATTTTACCTGTGCGTAACGCTAGGGGAAAATGCATGCATCTGATACTATTCTTGCATACAGATTGCTATCATGTACAACACACATTTACCTGTACCATCTCAATTAGTGTGTGTGTGTGTGTGTGTGTGCTCTCAAGAGAAAGCCACCCCTTAATTTTCACACGTCCTCATTGGGTTTGTACAGGCATCTACTTGCTGGTTACTTTGCTGTGTAAAATGAAGGGTGTCTCTGGCCACTAAATCCTATTTATGACTCTTGTATCATTAAAAGTAGGTGTGAATCTCAGTTGTGTAGTGTGTGTGTGTGTGTGTGTTAAATGTGAATCTGAATATATGTGTGTGTGCGCATGTGGATGTGCATGTCTGTGTAGATGTGGTTTCGTGTTAGAATGCAGAAAGTGTCTAATCCCACACGTTCACTGCTCTCTGAATTCAAGCGACTCTTTTTCAGTATTCTCCTGTTACAGATCTCGCTCTCTCTCGCTCTCTCTGTCCATCTCTTTCCTCTCACTCTTGCACCGCACTATAAATTCCAACCCTTCCCCCCCAAATTTGTTTTCTTCTCCTTTCTTTTTCTTCCCCTCCCAACATAAGAAAATGTTTGCGACCTCTTCTAAGCTATCTGATGTGGTTCGTTATTTTGTGCATTTGCACAAACCACACAATCGTGGTTCGTGATTATTAAAACATTCTCAGAGCTCAGAGCACACGCACAAAAACGTTTTGAAGTTTTAATAGGGGGGTCCAAAATAAAAGTGCCTCTTTGAGCTTAACAGCTATATAATGTGCAAGTTCGTTAGTTCGACTTGACTTGCACTTGCTGAGAAATTAGTTTTTGGGTTTCTCAAATATGCCTGGTATCCATAGTAGTAGGACTGTTTCTTCTTTTTATGGACTCAAGTGGCATTTCTGCCTCAACTCACCAACGTTTTTCATCTTCCTTACCCAGTCCTGATGTGTCTCAGATAAACAGGACTGAGCCTTGCAGCTTCAATTATAACCCAATTGTTTAATAGTACAATTTATTGACCAAAAAACAAAACACAAACCTTCTATCTAGTGTGCTGGGCTCGGAATCCATAGAGCTATCAACAGGCATTTCTCAGCACCACCTTGTGACGTGATTAGGAAATACACATGTGAGTACATCAGCTGCTCTGGCTTCAGTATCATATATACAGCAGTATATCAACAAGTTGTTTTAGTTAATAAAACAGAGAAAACTACGTGTACTTATATCAGTGTTTACACAACAGAAATAAAATAGTAAAATCTAACAGTTTTGACCTTGTGGGGACATTTGGATGGTCCCCACAAGAAAAGTGGTGGTGGTGGGGTTTTAACAAAAATTTTAAAAAGAAAAGAAAAGCACGGGCAGCACGGTGGTGTAGTGGTTAGCACTGTTGCCTCACAGCAAGAAGGTTCTGGGTTCGAGCCCAGCGGCCGGTGAGGGCCTTTCTGTGTGGAGTTTGCATGTTCTCCCCGTGTCTGTGTGGGTTTCCTCTGGGTGCCCCGGTTTCCTCCACAGTCCAAAGGCATGCAGGTTAGGCTAATTGGTAGCTCTAAATTGACTGTAGGTGTGAATGGTTGTGTGTCTCTATGTGTCAGCCCTGCGATAACCTGGTGACTTGTCCAGGGTGTACCCCGCCTCTCACCTATAGTCAGCTGGGATAGGCTCCAGCTTGCCATATATATATATATATATATATATATATATATATCTATCTTACTAACAGAATGAGGACTTTTGGCTGGTCCTCACTTCTTCAAAGGGCTGTTTGAGGGTTAAGGGTTTTGGGGTTCAGGTTCAGGGTTGGAGTTAGGCATTTAGTTGTGATGGTTAAGGTTATGGTAAGGAGCTAGGGAATGTATTGTGTGTGTGTGTGTGTGTGTGTGTGTGTGTGTGTGTGTGTGTGTGTGTGTGTGTGTGTGTGTGTGTGTGTAACTCATGGAAAAAGCAACAGCATAAAAATTTCAGAGAGAAGAAAAATGAGGAAGTTTAAAAGGCAAACTGGAAGTTGAAGAGAGAGAGAGAGAGAGAGAGAGAGAGATGCGTATGACTGGGACTTGAGTTCTGTAAGTTAAAGCAGAAGGCTCGTGGGCTGTAGCGTATTTGAAGTAAGTGTGTGTGTGTGTGTGTGTGTGTGTGTGTGTGTGTGTGTGTGTGTGTGTGTGTGTGTGTGTGTGTGATGTGGTTTTGGGGGAAAGGAGCAGTGTGTGGCGTCAGTGGGACTCTGGGAGGGGGGTGATGGCGACAGTGTGGGGCTTGGGCGACCCCCTCCCTCTCTCTCTCTCTCTCTCTCTCTCTCTCTCTCTCTCCTGCCTTCTGCTTCATCTCCTTGTCTTTTCTGATTATTGGTGTGCGTGTGTGTGTGTGTGTGTGTGTGTGTGTGTGTGTGTGTGTGTGTGTGTGTGTGAGAGAGAGAGAGAGAGAGAGAGAGAGAGAGAGATACATACATCCTGTACACATCATGTGTTCTTGTGAGGCCTCAGTGAGGCCTCATTCACACCTTTGTTTGCTATATTAAATGATCTCGATCATTTGCATGAGGCAATATTCAACCCAGAATGTCATTAGTAATGAGCTCTCTCTCTCTGTCTCTCTCCCTCTCTCTCTCCCTCTCTCTCTCACTGGGTTTCCATTGCAGTTTTGAACACAATAGAAGTGATATTTTAAAAATTACAAAACAATTGCGAATGGTCTGTGTTTCCGTTAAGTAATGTCATCTGATTAAATCTGCGTTTTCTCCTCTCACGATAGCTCTTACAGAACGCTCTTTTATCAGAAAGGTAGCATTTGCTCTTCATGTCATGTATGTGAATGAAATGCAAAAAATATTTCCATTTCATTTTTGTGAAATAAATAGGATAAAGCGGCTAGAGATAATGAGATGAGAGTCATGTGAATGTAAAAACTTTTTTGCGATATTTGAGGTTTTTTTAATTCACTTGTTTCCATTACTCAATTTTTAGTTCACGATTTAAAGATTGTGCATTAAACAGGAGAAAGGGAATGTGGCTTCTGTCTTGTATTTTCTCACCCATCAACCACACACATTTCTGAACTATAAACCACATTTTCTCGATAATTGCAGAACCTCTGTGGAAGGCTTATCATCTCACAGCCTCTGTCTTTTGCTGTCAGTCACTTTGACTGATTAGTAACATCTCCGTATACCCTTTTGTCTGCTGCTGAACAGGTGATCAGTGAGGTTTGCTTTGAGAAGTTGCTATAAAGAGAATTTCAAGGCCTGTAGTCACTCACTGGTGAAGATTATTGGAAGGTGGATGAATGTTTCAGGAGAGCAAAAACACCACTTGTATATCTAGATTTTTTTTCTTTGACATTGGATGGCAAAGTAGTGGCACAATCTAATGACGGTGCCAGTCAAAAGTTTGGACAACCCTACTCATTCAGAAGTTTTTCTGTATTTGGACTATTTTCTACATTGTAGAACAATACTGAAAACATCAAAACTACAAAATAACATCTGGAACATGTATGGAATTATGTGGTAAACAAAAAACTGTCAAAAAAAACTAAATGTGTTTCATATTTTAGGTTCTTCAAAGTAGCCAGTGTTTACCTTGATGACGCTTTGTACACTATTGGCGTTATCTTAACCAGCTTCATGAGGTCGTCACCTGGAATGCTTTTCAATTAACAGGTGCTTTCATCAAACTTTCGTTAAGCCTCATCAAAAGTTAACTAGTGCAATTTCTTGCCTTCGTAATGAGTTTGAGATCAAACAGTAAATAATATAAATACAGTAAATAGCCCTATTCCACAACTGTAGTAATCCATATGATGTCAAGAGACGCTCAACTAAGGAAAGAGAAACAGCATGTGCTTTAATGAATAAAAATAAAGAAAAAACACTGAATTAGAAGATGTGTCCAAACTTTTGACTGGTACTTTATCTAGAAGATAAAGTTGCATTTCCAGGATAACTGGCTTGTTTCTGGGTGGAAAATGATTAACTATACAATGACATGACAGTAGGCTATTGGTTTCCATAATGAAACACATGGAGTTGGTAAAAACACCTACAACACTACATGAGCTTTAATATGACTAAGTCTGCACATTAGGGTGCATCAGTTGCCCCCTAAAAATGAAAAGTTCCTCCGATCATGATGCATTTTTGTTTTTATGTTCCTTTTGGTAAGAAAACACACTGGGTGAAATATTTTGACAAAATTCAAAAGTTTAATGGTGGCACCAGGAGCTCAAAGTTATGGAAAAAGCTGCTATTTTATGACTTTTATGACAAAATTTCGATCACTTTTCATGAAACATTATGGCACCTTGTAGAGTATACCAAATATCTTAGATACACATTTTTAGTACATATTCTAAATATATTATCAAGCACAGTTTGAGTTTTAGCTGTTCATTGAATCATTGTTCAACTACTTTTAAACAATACAAATGTATTATGAATCACATTAATGCTTCTCAATCCCTTGCGAAGGTTCTTAACATGATCTCTGGGTCACAAGAAATCAATAAATGGAGTCCAACATTGTGATTCAAACCTTACGTGAAAACATAAAATAAGCGTTTTTTGGCAAAAAAATTAACCTCATGGTGCCACCATTAGACTTTTGAATATGGTCAAAAAATTTTACAGGATGTCTTTATTGGTGAAAAGGAACACCCAAACAAAAATGCATCAGATTTTATGAAAGTGAGGACAACTGATGCACCCTACTGCACATTATATATATATATATATATATATATATATATATATATATATATATATATATATATACACACACACACATAAGGGTAAGTCAAAACGTTCTAAGACAAATGAAAAAAAATCTTTATGAAAATCACAAAGCTGTTTCTCTATATATCCTCCATTTAAGTCTAAACACTTCTGTAAGCGATGTTTTCATCAGAGAATTCCTTCTTTGTATTCTTTTTTTGAATTCCTTTTGAAATTATAACATCTGTCTTAGAACTTTTTGACTTACCCTCATGTATACACACACACACACCGGCCACTTCAATATGAACTTGTTCTTTATTCTAAGATTCCTGTTCTTGGCTGGCAGGAGTAGAACCCAATGTGCTCTTCTGCTGTTACATGTGGAGATGCTTTTCTGTTTACCACGGTTGTAAAGAGTGATTATATGAGTTACTATATCCTTCCTGGCAGCTCGAAGCAATCTGGCCATTTCCCTCTGACCTCTCTTATCAACAAGATGTTTCCACCCACAAAACTGTCACTCACTCAGTGTTTTTTTTTTGTCTTTCACACCATTCTGTGTAAACTCTAGAGACTGTTGTATGTAAAAACCCCAGGAGATCAGCAGTTTCTGAAATACTCAAACCAGTCCATCTGGCACCAACACCCATGCTACAGTGAAAGTCACAGCGATCACAATTTTTCCCGTTCTGATGTTTGAAGTGAACATTAAGTGAAGCTCTTGATTTGTATCTGCCTGATTTTATGCATTGTGCTGCTGTCAAGGGATTGGCTGATTAGATAACTGCATATAGCAGCAGGTGGATGGGTGTACCTAATGAAGTGGCCAGTGAGTGTACATAGCATATGACTAGCAAGTTGGCCTAATCTGCCAATATGTGTTCACGTCTCTTTACAGAACTGATGCTCATCCCATGACCATCCTGCTTAGCTTGTATATATGTGTCTAAATTGCAGATCATTTCCAAAGAATAAATGTAATTAAATGTAAATATCTACATTGCTCATGCAGTCACAAGTGCATTGGTGATGCTAGAGATTTAGACAAGGTTTACTGTATCTACAGCATTCATGATGTCGTATATGTATTACAGAATCTTATTACCTTTGCCAACTTTGTTGGAGGAAGTTATGTTCTGGCCTCCATTTGTCTGTCTTTTCCCAACGTCACTTAAAAAGTGACGGGATTTGATGAGATTTTGAAGAAAGGTGAGCCACGGGTAAAAGAACAATTGATTAGATTTTGAGGCAAATCTTGATACGTACATGGATCCAGGATTTTTGTTTTATCTGTTCCCAAAATAACTCAAAAAGTAGTGAATGGATTTTGATGAAATTTGTCAGACAGCTTTAGTATTATCCTAGGTTCAAGTGATTTGATTTTGATGTTGATAATATGTGGCTTGGCAGAGGTATGCGCTCTATCATATGCCCTTCGAGTAGTACAGACTTATTGATACCTGACACTTTCTACTCACACCACATGCTTTGCTTCCTTCATGTACAACCTTTAGATGTTCTGGCTTAAAATCCTCCCCTACTGCACCCCATGTGATCCCCAATATTAAAAACTGCACAGTGTAGAGTCAAAGGTCTGTGTTTTTGGAAATTGCTGTTGGATTTGTCTTGTCTAGGTACAACCCTTTCTGCAGCTGGATCATTGTGCAACTCTTAGGTGTGTTAGGTTTTTCTACACAGTGATGACAGTTGCAGGCTGAAGCTGCGTTTAGTGAAATAGTGTGAAAGTGAAAGTGCAGCGCAGCAGGTGCAGGTGTAAGAGTAGCTGGGTAGTTAAGTTGTACCTGTTTCCTGCAGGTACTGATAATGGGAGGGAAAAGGGAGTAACTCTCTCTCTCTCTCTCTCTCTCTCTCTCGCTCAATGCTCAAGGTCAAAATATACATTTATATAAATGTATTTATTTTACCATAATTCACCTCAAGTCTTTGTGTGTTTGGTTTTTGGGGGATCAAACGTGCTCACTATGACAGAAATAAATCAGAATTTTGACGTGAAGCTATTGGGATTGTTCCTACAAACAACATGCTTTTTTCCCCCAAAAAAGGGGAACTTGAGGTTAAGCTTAGTGTATACAGTGACTGTGTGTGTGTGTGTGTGTGTGTGTGTGTGTGTGTGTGTGTGTGTGTGTATGTGTGTGTGTGTGTGTTTATTTGTGTTTTCAAGTGCATGTAAGAAAGTGTGCAAATTATCCATAGGGCGTTCTCAAGTGACCAATACCACAAGTGACAGATACCAGCAATCCATCATCACACACACACAAACAGCGCTTCAAGTGTGTCCATGCACAGCAAGACTCACAGCCCCTCACGAGTAAACAAAAGGTTCAGCTCGACAAATATCTCACTTGACTCAAAGTTGATTCATCACTGGTGCAGCTGCGGTAGTGTAACTTCCCAAACACGAGATAATTGCAGTCACATGCAGTCTCACCTTTTCTTCACACATTGCCTAGGACAACTGTTTTCACACACACATACACACACACATGCACACACACGCACGCACATGCACACACTTACTGTCCTTAATATCTTACTATCCTTCTGAGGACTTTCTGTTGGCATAATAATAATAATAATAATAATTATTATTATTATTGCAGTCAATTAAAGTGTACCAGTACTGGTCATGCTTACAACATTAATCGTGCTTTATGTATTAGTTACAGACAAAAGACATGCACATTCAGTCAAAAAACACTGTAAAAGCACTTTTGTGGACAATTTTATTCCATGAATTACCCGCGGGGGCAGAACCAATGGGGAGCAGCCATTGCCGGCTGGAAGTGACGTACAGTCATTGATTCCGGGTTATCGGGTGCGAGTAAACAAGCAGTGTTCTGTGGGTCGAGAGTCGAGGTGAAAGGAGGTGTTAAAGAAGCAAAATATGGCTAGTGATTTTGATGAAATGGGTGTTAATGGTTATCTAGTCGAGCCAGAGAGGAGGGAGGCTTGTGAGGACAGTGAGTCATCATATCCTAGTGATTCGGAGGAGGAAACTGCTATAAGAGATGTGTGTGACGGTAGGTCCAAAATGGCTACCACTCCATGGTGTCGATGCAGGCAGTGCTCTGTCATGAGAACTGACATGGAGTCCTACTGTTGTCAAGAACATGAACTCACTGCAGACCACTTTGACGGCTGCATTACGTCCACCCCGAATCTGTGCGAGTATGTCCTTTACAAACCATCCCTGGAAACGACCTTCATTGACGGCATGATCTGCAGGTACCTCCGGGGACCAGCACCTGAAGGGGAGCTGACGAACAGGCAAGTTCCCAGTCAAGTAAATTCAGAACACGTTGAATAAATAGATCTAATACTTGTAATAGATCTTTATTTTATGGCACATATCTATTATTTCATGGCGTTATGTGCAAGTAGGTGGCACGGTGGTGTAGTGGTTAGCGCTGTCGCCTCACAGCAAGAAGGTCCGGGTTCGAGCCCCGTGGCCGGTGAGGGCCTTTCTGTGTGGAGTTTGCATGTTCTCCCTGTGTCCGCGTGGGTTTCCTCCAGGTGCTCCGGTTTCCCCCACAGTCCAAAGACATGCAGGTTAGGTTAACTGGTGACTCTAAATTGACTGTAGGTGTGAATGTGAGTGTGAATGGTTGTCTGTGTCTATGTGTCAGCCCTGTGATGACCTGGCGACTTGTCCAGGGTGTACCCCACCTTTCGCCCGTAGTCAGCTGGGATAGGCTCCAGCTTGCCTGCGACCCTGTAGAACAGGATAAAGCGGCTAGAGATAATGAGATAGGTTATGTGCAAGTAGATTTGCAATTGGACAAAACAACGACTGTGCGTCACTACCGATGCTGGAACAGCCTGTGAAGGAGGCAACATGTCGCTGACCATGTGTGACTGACGGAGCAGTGACTTAAAACTCACACGTACTTGACAAGAGTTTATGACAAGCGTTACATGACGGAACCACTGGTATCATTCGTGATCTTTTGAAATGGCTAGTAATTAAAATTCACTACAGGAACCCTTTAATGCTGTGCCTGCACCTAAACCTAACCCTAACCCTGACCTAAATCTCAGTCATGAAAAGGAAACTTTTGGGCTCTTTGATTTATTTGGTTGTTTTTTTTTGTTTGTTTGTTAAAGAACAACAGCAACACAACACTTTCCTTGTAGGGACCATCCAAATGTCCCCACAAGGTCAAAATAGGCCATTTGCAGGAATTGGTCACGTGTCAATTTTCCCCATAGCAACAAGCCCGTGGTGGGCAAGCTAACTTGACATTCCTTGACAACCATAAGAGTTTGACTGGCGATGTGAAGCAATCCATTTCTATAATAGCTGTTTTTACCTTTTCTGCTGTCTTTTTTGACCCGGATTTTCGTGTGTACTTGGAAAAAGTTTGCGATATTAATTTCTGTCGTAAGTTAAAGTGAATCATTGGCTGTAAAAGAGAGTATTTTGGACTCAAGTTGGTCGCTGATGAAAGAAATTCACATGCGAAATGGCGGACTTCTCAGGTATGTTTATAACTTATAATTTCTCCTTTTCTACCTTTATCATTCGCTTACTGTAGTTTGCACCCTGTCCAGGTTTTTTGACCATGAGATCCTGCACTTTCGGCGGCGACCAACTTGAGTCCAAAATACTCTCTTTTATAGCCAATGATTCGCTTTAACTTACGACAGAAGTTAAAACCACAAACTTTTTCCAAGTACACACGAAAATTTGGGTCAAAAAAGACAGTAGAAAAGGTAAAAATAGCTATTATAGAAATGGATTGCTTCGCATCGCCAGTCAAGCTCTTATGGTTGTCAAGGAATGTCAAGTTAGCTTGCCCACCACGGGCTTGTTGCTATGGGGAAAATTGACACGTGACCAATTCCTGCAAATGGCCTATTGTCAGATTTTACTATCTATCCTTGTGGGGACATCAGGAGTATATAAAATATACATAGTCCTCGGTAGTATATAAACACACACACACACACGATTCAGAGGCCACATGCCTATGAAGACTAAAAGGTTGTGAAATGTCACTATAATGACAGGACTGTGTTTAATTTTGATACACACCTATTCATTAACAACATGCTCATTGCAAAATATTGAAGTTTACACAATGTTAAAATGTGTTGTGCATTTCTTTTTGGACTGGATGCATTGTGTGAAGCAACGGTGAAAATACAATTTTTTTTTTTTCCACTGGGTAGAAGCCACACACAAGCTTGAAAATTAGTACAATATTATCAGCTTGAGTTGTTGTAAAGCCTATTATTTAAAGCCCAGTTTTTAATAATACAGTTCTTCTGTCTTTATTGGTTTGACATACCACACACATGCACTTCCCTTTTTGGTGTTTCCATGTGCTGATTATTTGTCCCTGTCTCTCCGAATCCTTCTCTCCTGCTGAGGCTGACGCCTTGGCCCTGTCGTACAGGCAGCAGTGCTAATAAACCTTGGAGCCTGGACTCCGCACTCTCTCTCTCTCGCTCTCTCTCTCTCTCATGTTCTCTCTCTTCCAAATCTCTCTGATTTCTTGCCCAGTTTTTCTCTGCGGTCCAAAATGACAAGTGACTCCCACTTACAGTTTTTCTCTTACCCCCCTACTCTTTTTGTGCACTGCCCCACTGTGACGAGCCTGTGCCAGAGAACCACACACACACACACACGACAGAAAACACACAGCTGGACCCCAGCTGCCTACAAAGAGAGTGCTTTGGAAATCAATGAAGGAGAATGTAGAAAAATGGGAAAGAGTTTAAATAAATTGGCACTCGAAAAAAAAGCATGGAAAGCGAGGCAACTGGAAAAGTTGAAGAGAAGGGACAAATGAGGAGGGTCAAGGGGAAAGGAAATGAGCTGCAACCACAGAATAGAACTTTAGCTCAGTTCCAATAACAGGTCAAAGACCAAGATGGCCAGAGACAAGAGCCATATGAAGTGTCTATATTATTCTATCACGTGCTCTTCTTCACTATAGCTGGAATCACTAGACCAACTTTTCAGTAAGAAGAAATTCCACATCCAGGCTTTTTTAATATTAATACAGTGAATTACTTATGATCTCATGTGGTCAAATAGTTTATCTTTTGATGTTGCATGAGGTCATCTTTCATGTCAGACAGCTTGTCTATTCTCACTGTTTGTCCTAAATATATCAGATCTACATATGATGCGTTTGCTCTTCGTGCCTGTGCGAGTTTCCTCCAGGTGCTCCGGTTTCCTGCTACAGTCCAAAGACATGTGAATTAAGTCAACTGGCTAATCTAAACTGCCCATAGTTGTGAATGTGAGTGTGAATGGTTGTTTGTTTGTTTCTGTGTTATCCCTGTGACAGATTGACGACCTGCCCAGGATGTACCCCACCTCTCGCCTGAAGTCAGCTGGGATTGGCTCCAGCATCCCCCATGACCCTGACGGATAATAGGTATAGATAATGGACAGACAGACGGACGGTTGGATGGATGGATGGATGGATGGATGGATGGATGGATGGATGGATGGATGGATGGACGGACGGACGGATGGATGGACATGCTACATTTGACTTAACTCTGAAGAGGAAACTCAGAATTACATAATTTTCCAACTTGGCGTGTTCAAGTTACAAAGTGGGAAAAACACTGATGCTTCCATGAAAGTTTGTTGTTTGTTAACAACAAACTCATGATGAAGCTCATGGTATTTCCCGTCACAAAAACAAACAAACCCCATATGGTCAATGTCATACTGCAAAAAATTATATCTTAGCAAGTGAAAATATCTTGGAAATAGTTGAAACGATCGAGCATTTCCTATTAGAAGAATACAAGACACCAATTCTGAGATTATTAAACCTAGTTCTAGATCGCAACCAACTTATTCCAAGATGTCTTATCAAGTAAAAATATCTGTCCATGCAGCAAGATAATTTCACTAATATAAAGTAATTTTCTCCTCAAATTCAGTTTTCAATTTTTTGCAGTGCATAGATTTAACCAGCTAATCTATCAAATCAGCTAAGGCTACGGTCACACGACAGCTCATGATGCTTTGCAATGGGTTATTGATGACAATTGATGGGTTGTTGATAGGTTGTTGCGACGGGTTATTGATGAGGTGTTTGGTGGCGATGCTTCCCTGAGCTTCGGGAAGTATTCCCAGACCCATCTGCAAGTATTTGCTGCTTAGTTTATTGATGAAAACATTACCATCAAATTTCAATGCATGCGCTGAAATTTTTCACAACGTTTTTGGCCACTCATGAGGCGGAGACACACCAAAAAAACAACTCGCGAAGCTCAGAGAACATTCGCTGTGCATCACACGATTGGTGGCAATACTATCAATTTTTCATATTTGCAAACCCATCGCAAGCTGTAGTGTGACCAGGGCCTAATGTATGTTGATTGATTTAAGCAAACGCTATTATAATTTTGTTTAAAAATAGTGACGTTGTACTTTGTTTACTGTTGATGGTCTGAGCAGCCATGTTGATATGATACCACATGCTGAACTTAAGTTAAGGATGCCTTCCTGAGTATGAAGGTTGAAATTCCAAGTTGAAGAGACGTTCTCTTTGTTTTTATCTATTCAGAAATGGGAAATTCCAAGTTGCAAGCTTTATTCGAATGCAGAAGTGCATCACAGTTTACATTTGTGGCAGTTTATGTTTACCGATCTACAGAGTCACCGAGCGCTATTTAATATGATCCGATCGCAGACAAGGATGGGGATGCCAATTTTATCATTCTTCTCTAATTCTCTTTTATATTTCTTCCCTTTTATTCAAGTATTAAAAGAGTATTGGCCTTGATCTGTCGAAGGCTATGTAATTCCTTTTTTTCATTTTGTGTCCTCATGTATGAAGGTAAATATGTGCCATATTGTTGACTGTAATTCTATGATTGAATCAGAATGTGCGTGCATGCGTGTGGGTGTGTATAAAATGTCTGTAATAGTTAGGAAAGCTCTTAAACTTTTTCAGCTCAAGGTGCTGTTTGAACCAAAGACAAAGAATAAAAGATAATTTGATCCACAGTCTCAACAGACTTTGGTCACAAATGTCATTGTTTGAGCATTGCAATAAAGAAAATGACTACCAGGTGACCATATTCATTTCCTTATGACTTGCAAAACATTATGCATCATGTTTTTTTCTTTCTCTCTGTCTCTCTCTTGCTCTCTTTATCGTGGTGTGTTAATTGTTAAGAATGATGTTGTTGTCACTTTTCCCATGAAACGAGCCATGAGCAAGCAGCATTCCAGGGAACTTGCCCAGAATCTCTAATCTGCTTGGCTGTGTGTTTTCTCTCAACACAGATCACTCTCATCTGTCCTACACATGCTTATATCCCAGCGGACACAAAGGAGAAGAGAGGATAGAAGACGGATGTAGAAAAGACACAGGAGAGGACAAGCTAAATCAAAGGGATGCGTGTGTGTGATTCACATATGTACTGTACACGACTAATGCTGCGTGCCTTGAAACCAGAACACAAGAAAGACACCATCAAGATGCAAGATATACTGAAGACACACACTCCCTAATTTACCCTGAAAGTTGACACCTTTGCTGTGGGTTCCTGTAAGCTGACCATTTCGGCTGCAAAAAGTCAGTTGACACTTCTGAGAAACACGTTTCAACCATCACAAGTGGCTGACAGTTCAGTTATAACAACTGCATGCAGGAACATTATCACCTAATAGAGGAACTGCATAACCTGTGAAGAACAAAAATCTTCTTTTGCAGTGTGTGTGTGTATGTGTCTGTCTGTCTGTCTGTCTGTCTGTCTGTCTTTTTGCCTCTACTCTGTGAGATGGCACAGTAGAGAGTAACATTAACCCTAAAGGACTTACACTGGGGTGTGAGGTTGACAAAGCTGACAACTCATGAGGCATACTAATGAGGAAGGTCAATCACACCACACTGGCACACACACACACACACACTTAGATACATATACTTTACATCTCAAACCAAGAACCTTTCTTATCAATGACTGAAGGAATTTTGAAATCCGCAAACATGAGACATCACTCACAATATCCATATGATTCCCGATAAGGTCACACATACTGAATGAGTAGTTCTCCTACAGAGAAAGCTATGGTAGGTTAGAGTTGTTGGGGTTTTTTTGTTACTTCTAGTAGTCAGTTTAAAAAATCTATAAATGCATTAAACTGCATAAAAACCATAACCATAACCATTTTCATTTACATAAAGCATCGCTGTTTGTACACCATAGAGCGCTAAAGACTGATCACAACATACATCAAATGTTAAAAGTTTAAATTTCACGATGAAAGGAAAAGAAAATGTAATAAATAAGAATTCAAATATTCTGTGAAGGTATTCGTTAATCGATTTTGCAAATATCCTCGGCTATTTATTTATTTATTTATTTATTTATTGGTGGATTGATATATCCTATCACAAGGTAACTATGGGCCATACAGAAGGCAAATGCTGAAAGCACCATCTCCTCTGAGCAGCTTTCTTGACCATAAAAAGTAGAAAGATGGTGAATGGAGACTTGAGCTTTTTTTTTTTTTTTTTTAGTCAGACAACAATAAAATAATATTCCAGTTACTGCATGGATTCTTGTGTTGAGAAGATTTATGCGTTGATATTTTGTTTCGTATGGAGACAAACAAACAAAATGTTTATCTTATTGGTCTAAATTAATGATAGAAAAAATGAACAAATTAATAATAAGCCTTAGAAAACGCTACTGCTTCCTAAAACCTGAATGTAATATGCTGTAGAACAAAGGCATGGCTGCTAGACTGTCATATCTAAAACTGATGTGTACTAAAAGTCAAATTACAAACCATTTAAAAGTCTGTTTACCAAACACCTCAAAAACAGATAAGATGTTTTCTTCAAATAGGACATTTTAGAATCATTTCTGTGGAAAATAAATCTTGATTTTACGAGCCTTTGCAGCTTGGAAAAGAAACTATAAATGCAAGAATAGAAGTATGTATAAATTCCAGGCCAAAAAAAAGTATCTATAAAATAAAAATGAACATTTATTTCAAGAGATATCATGTTTATCAACAAGCTCAAAAGCATTTCAAAACAAAAAAAATCTCTGCAGCAACAGCAGCATTCAACTAACTGATTCTTATTTTGTTTTTTGCATTAAAAATATAGAGATACCCCCCCCCAGAAAAGAGAGATTTTTGGAATGTGTTTTTAAAACTTTGTAATAGTATATATTTGAATATTATTAAACATATTTGCTTAGTCTAGATATTAGTAAACATTTTAAGTAGTAAAATACGCAAGACTATGATTACCAGATGTTCACTACAGTTTACACTGGAACTCGGTCCATCATCCTTCAATTGTTGTTGTTTGTTTGTTTGTTTTATGTTTTAACATGGTGTTCTTAATGTGATTTTTTTTTTTTATTATCCCTCCAACATTGATAAGGCTGTTCTACTTTTATCTTTATGGGTTTTTTTTTTTTTGCTTGTTGTATGTTTTGTCCCATCTATTCCTTTTATGTGTAAAGTGTATCAGGACCATGCTGCATGGTGATTCTGCACTTTCAATAAAACTGATTGACTGACTGAAGGAAAAAAAAACATTAAATAATAAAACATGATGCTTGCCTTCTCATGCATAGTCTGTAGTGGGTTTTTTTTTTTTTTTTTGCATTTGTGCAGAAATGTGTTTGTTCCAGTTTCTTTAGGTAGTTCATGAAATAACATTTCAGCAAAAATGCATACTTTGAATGATCATAAAATCTCAAGGTGTATTCAGCGCCTGCTCATACGCATTTGACATTTAATAAGCTGTTTGCCTATAATAAGAAACTGAAATGAAAGAAAGACTGGATTAGTTGCCTGTCTCATAAATCATCCACACACATTTATGTTCTGTTTAAAACCATAAAACTCCATGTCCAAGTTTGTGTCCATGTGCATTACGAAGAGCACTAAATTATAAAGTCGAGCTGAGGAGTTGAGTGATGCTGCAGGAGAATGGAGTGGGAATAAGATGAGAGAGAGAGAGAGAGAGAGAGAGAGAGAGAAGGCGCACATCATCTT
The DNA here is from genome assembly GCF_027579695.1 of Neoarius graeffei. Taxonomy (NCBI): domain Eukaryota; kingdom Metazoa; phylum Chordata; class Actinopteri; order Siluriformes; family Ariidae; genus Neoarius; species Neoarius graeffei. The sequence continues at coordinate 57,353,936 of NC_083572.1, forward strand.
ATTGGCTGCTTGCTGGAAGTGTGAGGTTGTGCTGCTTCTCCTTAAATATAGACTTTATAGACTATAAATCCCAGTACAGGTACGCACTACTTTCAGATAACAGGGATTGAAAGAGATTAACACACATGCACTTAATCACCAGCTGCCTAGCATGAGTCTCACAACTTGTGACTGTAGTGCATGCAGCTGCACTGACTCCATGCTCAGCTGCAGACTGCATGGAAGAAAAAAACCCCAACAACCTTAAAATATATCCTGATTTCATCATACCTCGTTTGCGTCGCGGGTTCGCCTGTTTCCGCCGTTTTCCACGGCTCTCCTCGGCCATAGCCCTGTGCAGCGCCTCCTCACGGGCTGATGTTCCAGGCGCACTGACAGAGCAGCGGCCCGCGCGCTCTCACTCACTGACGTCCTGCCCGCGCGCACCAGCGCCTGTGATGTCATCAGAGGCAGATCCTGACCTGGCATGGTCCCAGTATGAACCCTGTCCCCATAAACCTCCACTTTCACACACTTTCATCCATTTATTTTTTATTTTTATTTTTCTTTTAACCAGGTTTGTCCCATTGAGATCACGATCTCTTTTACAAGGGAGACCTGGCCAAGAATGGCAGTATATGAAGTTCCATCACATCGTCACAACAAGGACAACAAAACATCATCACATCGCCACATCAACACAAACAAAAAACATAATTACAACCCCGATTCCAAAAAAGTTGGGACAAATTGTAAATAAAAACGGAACGCAATGATGTGGAAGTTTCAAAATTCCATATTTTATTCAGAATAGAACATAGATGACGTATCAAATGTTTAAACTGAGAAATTGTATCATTTAAAGAGAAAAATTAGGTGATTTTAAATTTCATGACAACAACACATGTCAAAAAAGTTGGGACAAGGCCATGTTTACCACTGTGAGACATCCCCTTTTCTCTTTACAACAGTCTGTAAACGTCTGGGGACTGAGGAGACAAGTTGCTCAAGTTTAGGGATAGGAATGTTAACCCATTCTTGTCTAATGTAGGATTCTAGTTGCTCAACTGTCTTAGGTCTTTTTTTGTCGTATCTTCCGTTTTATGATGCACCAAATGGGTGAAAGATCTGGACTGCAGGCTGGCCAGTTCAGTACCCGGACCCTTCTTCTACGCAGCCATGATGCTGTAATTGATATGTGGTTTGGCATTGTCATGTTGGAAAATGCAAGGTCTTCCCTGAAAGAGACGTCGTCTGGATGGGAGCATATGTTGCTCTAGAACCTGGATATACCTTTCAGCATTGATGGTGTCTTTCCAGATGTGTAAGCTGCCCATGCCACACGCACTAATGCAACCCCATACCATCAGAGATGCAGGCTTCTGAACTGAGCGCTGAGAACAACTTGGGTCGTTCTTCTCCTCTTTAGTCCGAATGACACGGCGTCCCTGATTTCCATAAAGAACTTCAAATTTTGATTCATCTGACCACAGAACAGTTTTTCACTTTGCCACAGTCCATTTTAAATGAGCCTTGGCCCAGAGAAGACGTCTGCGCTTCTGGATCATGTTTAGATACGGCTTCTTCTTTGAACTACAGAGTTTTAGCTGGCAACGGCGGATGGCACGGTGAATTGTGTTCATAGATAATGTTCTCTGGAAATATTCCTGAGCCCATTTTGTGATTTCCAATACAGAAGCATGCCTGTATGTGATGCAGTGCCATCTAAGGGCCTGAAGATCACAGGCACCCAGTATGGTTTTCTGGCCTTGACCCTTACGCACAGAGATTCTTCCAGATTCTCTGAATCTTTTGATGATATTATGCACTGTAGATGATGATTTGTTCAAACTCTTTGCAATTTTACACTGTCGAACCCCTTTCTGATATTGCTCCACTGTTTGTCGGCACAGAATTAGGGGGATTGGTGATCCTCTTCCCATCTTTACTTCTGAGAGCCGCTGCCACTCCAAGATGCTCTTTTTATACCCAGTCATGTTAATGACCTATTGCCAATTGACCTAATGAGTTGCAATTTGGTCCTCCAGCTGTTCCTTTTTTGTACCTTTAACTTTTCCAGCCTCTTATTGCCCCTGTCCCAACTTTTTTGAGATGTGTTGCTGTCATGAAATTTCAAATGAGCCAATATTTGGCATGAAATTTCAAATGTCTCACTTTCGACATTTGATATGTTGTCTATGTTCTATTGTGAATACAATATCAGTTTTTGAGATTTGTAAATTATTGCATTCTGTTTTTATTTACAATTTGTACTCTGTCCCAACTTTTTTGGAATCGGGGTTGTACATCATCACATCAAAAACAGACAAAACCTGAAGTTCAAAATCTCATCTCATCTCATTATCTGTAGCCGCTGTATCCTGTTCTACAGGGTCGCAGGCAAGCTGGAGCCTATCCCAGCTGACTACGGGCGAAAGGCGGGGTACACCCTGGACAAGTCGCCAGGTCATCACAGAGCTGACACATAGACACAGACAACCATTCACACTCACATTCACACCTACAGTCAATTTAGAGTCACCAGTTAACCTAACCTGCATGTCTTTGGACTGTGAGGGAAACCGGAGCACCCAGAGGAAACCCACGCAGACACGGGGAGAACATGCAAACTCCACACAGAAAGGCCCTCGCCGGCCCCGGGGCTTGAACCCGGACCTTTTTGCTGTGAGGCGACAGCGCTAACCACTACACCACTGTGCCGCCCAAGTTCAAAATCAAAACTAGTAAATTTACAAGGTTTAGTCAGATATTTGCTCTCCAATAAAACATTTGCACTCCTGAAGCCTGGATGTAATGGAATTTATCATGGATTTGAATGCATTCAGAGATACCAGACTTTGAAGTTTGAGCTCTGCCTGCAGACTATTCCATGTACTTGGAGCAGAAAATCTAAAAGTTTTCTTTCCCATTTCTGTTCTCACCTTAGGAACAGTAAAATGAAACAAGTCCTGAGAGCGAAGACTGTAGGCCCTATTATTCAAGATTAAAAGTGATGATAAGTAAGATGGAGTCATCTCAAGAATAGCCTTGTAAATTAGCACATACCAATGACCGAGCCTACGCACATATAAAGATGGCCAGTTTACTTTGCTGTATAAGACACAGTGATGAGTTAGAGCTCTACAGTTTGTAATAAACCTAAGAGCACCATGATACACACTGTCCAGTTTGTGGAGGCATCATCTCATCTCATTATCTGTAGCCGCTTTATCCTTCTACAGGGTCGCAGGCAAGCTGGAGCCTATCCCAGCTGACTATGGGCGAAAGGCGGGGTACACCCTGGACAAGTCGCCAGGTCATCACAGGGCTGACACATAGACACAGACAACCATTCACACTCACATTCACACCTACGGTCAATTTAGAGTCACCAGTTAACCTAACCTGCATGTCTTTGGACTGTGGGGGAAACCGGAGCACCCGGAGGAAACCCACGCGGACACGGGGAGAACATGCAAACTCCGCACAGAAAGGCCCTCGCCGGCCCCGGGGCTCGAACCCAGACCTTCTTGCTGTGAGGCGACAGCGCTAACCACTACATGTGGAGGCATTGAGCAGAGGCAATTTTTATTTGCCTGGAATATGAATATCTATAAATATGTTGCTACACTTTCAAACTTTTCCTTGCCATATAGCAGACAGGGCAGAGTGGGGAGACTGGGGATGAGTTTTCAGCTTT
>NC_083572.1:57362614-57467614 GCF_027579695.1 Neoarius graeffei
AATCCCAGATACAGTGGAGTAATGCTCTGGATATTCTACTTCCTTACATTATCAGACAACTTTTCAGATCTTTTGTGCGGCCTGAGTGCCTATTCTTTTGAGCACTTAAAGTCACGAGAAACCCATATACGGTAGCTTTCAAATGAATGCGTAAAGGACTTGCAGATCTACAGGAAACCAAAGTGTGATAACACCGTGTTCAGATGTGTGTAGATAATATTAAAGTTATAGGTCTCTCGTTATTCTCGAATGATTTTACTGTTAACTGTGTTAAAGTTTAAAAAGCATATATTACCTCGGGAGTTTTAGTTCCCTAGTTTTGCCTCTACATATACACTTGGTAAAACAACAGTGATAAAGTGTAGATTGCAGTCTTTCTTTCTTTCTTTCTTTCTTTAAATAACTGTCATGGGTGTTGTTGTGGGGTGGCACGGTGGTGTAGTGGTTAGCTCTGTCGCCTCACAGCAAGAAGGTCCTGGGTTCGAGCCCCAGGGCCGGCGAGGGCCCTTCTGTGCGGAGTTTGCATGTTCTCCCCGTGTCCGCGTGGGTTTCCTCCGGGTGCTCCGGTTTCCCCCACAGTCCAAAGACATGCAGGTTAGGTTAACTGGTGACTCTAAATTGACCGTAGGTGTGAATGTGAGTGTGAATGGTTGTCTGTGTGATGACCTGGCGACTTGTCCAGGGTGTACCCCGCCTTTCGCCCATAGTCAGCTGGGATAGGCTCCAGCTTGCCTGCGACCCTGTAGAAGGATAAAGCGGCTACAGATAATGAGATGAGATGAGATGGGTGTTGTTGTCGTGGTTTATAACAAAAGAATAGCTTGCCAAAATCATGACACTCAGTTTGTAGGAAAACTTACCATCTATATATCATGAAGGATACTGAAGATACTGAAGGAACCCTGAAAAAATGGCAGGTCACCCATAAGGCCATCACATTACCAAGCCCCATAGGTCTACATTACTGCACAAGCCACTGAAATTTCCAGGAACAGCAGTGTGTGTGTGTGTGTGTGTGTGTGTGTGTGTGTGTGTGTGTGTGTGTGTGTGTTAGCTAAAAACTAGCAAACTGAGGAATCTGGTCACCAAATGCACACACACACACACACACACACACACACACACACACACACACACACACACACACACAGAGTAGAGCCCAGGGGTGGGTGCCCCACAGAGATTTTGAACATGTTTCTGTGTATGAGTGCGTCTGGCAGGGGTTCAGAGAAAGAGCACAGGGAGGAGACTCCCCAACAGCATATTAAGCAGAAGTTAATTATATGCCAACAGTTGTGACAAAGAGAAGAAAAAAAGAAGCTTTCACTTGAATGGCAAAACAAGAAAAGAAAAGTCATTATCCTGACCTCACTTTTTCGCATGTGAAAACCTCAGCTCTCATTTCAACACTTCCATTTGTATCACAAAGCTCAGCTCTGCGCATTCTGGCTCACATTTTGAGGCTGCAGTTCTGGGCCTGATTAACTCTCGGCTCTTTATCTTTACAGTTTAATTGTATAATTTTACACAGTCATCAACACTGTAGAGATTTTAACTAGAGCCTCATGGGAGCTCTCTCATGTATGAGCACTGATACAGAACATTTCAGTAAGCTGTTTTCAGATTATAATTAGACATATCATTATTTATGGTTTGAAAAGGGCATATAAGAAAAAAAAAATACAACAGTTAGACAACAGTTAGTTCCAGTTCTCTAATTTGATTGGATGAGAGGCATCCTAAGGGTGTTTATACTTAGTTGGCCTATAACCGCACTGGTACGTTTCATTGTTTGTATCATTCTGCTTGTCTGTTGCCACAATATACATTTCTAATTATAGCTACAATCCCACTGAAACCATTACTACAGTAGAGTTAGTGAAATCATAACATCAAAATAATACATTTTTACGAATTATATTGTGATACATTGTGACTTAAAATATGAAAGCTCATCAGATGAAGACGAAAAGGAAGAAGGGAAGCCAATTTTACTGGATGCACTTTTAGTGGGAACATAAAAATAATTGTGAGCTAGCTACAGTAGCCAGCTAGCCAATGGACGATCATTGAGTGTGACTTCTTTGGGTCTATTTCCATTTGCAGAGAAAAAAAAAAGCAACACTTTTTTGACAGAGGAAAAAAGTTACACTACTGCTCAAATGTTTGGACGTACTCTTGGAAGGGTTTTCTTCATCTTAATTATTTTCCATGATTTATTAATAATAATAATAATAATAATAATAATAATAATGGCAGCATGGTGGTGTACTGGTTAGCGCTGTCGCCTCACAGCAAGAAGGTCTGGGTTCGAGCCCCGTGGCCGGCGAGGGCCTTTCTGTGTGGAGTTTGCATGTTCTCCCTGTGTCCGCGTGGGTTTCCTCCGGGTGCTCCGGGTTCCCCCACAGTCCAAAGACATGCAGGTTAGGTTAACTGGTGACTCTAAATTGACCGTAGGTGTGAATGTGAGTGTGAATGGTTGTCTGTGTCTATGTGTCAGCCCTGTGATGACCTGGCGACTTGTCCAGGGTGTACCCCACCTCTCGCCCATAGTCAGCTGGGATAGGCTCCAGTTTGCCTGCGACCCTGTAGAACAGGATAAAGCGGCTAGAGATAATGAGATGAGATGAGATGAGATGAGATAATAATAATAATAATAATTCAATATTAAACAAAGAAAAAAACCTACTTTATATTCTAACGTTCTTAACGGTATTCCTGATTAAGTTTTGCACACTCTTAGCATCTCCACCAGCTTCATGAGAGAGTTTCAACCATGAGGATTTCCTTAAAATTCCCAAATAGAACAAGCACATGTTGGTTGCTTATTCTATGTTCTGAATAAAAACTACTTGTTTAAGCAAAAAAAAAAACAACCAACCAACCAACCAACCACATATATAAATCTACATATTGTCTTTCATTAAAATATTTACATTAGTCTTGGAATCAACTTTCATCCATCAGCTTTTATTAAAATGTCTTTGAGAGACTAAAAAATGTATATTTTTCACAATCTAAAGGGCCCACGGTTTTTACTGGTTGTGTATACCCTCAGCGTATTTAGTATCTGGGGTGCCCAAACCCCAGAGTTTCAGCACTGGCTCCATCTAGTGTTCTCATCTCATCTCATCTCATTTCATTTCTAGCCGCTTTATCCTGTTCTACAGGGTCGCAGGCAAGCTGGAGCCTATCCCAGCTGACTACGGGCGAAAGGCGGGGTACACCCTGGACAAGTCACCAGGTCATCACAGGGCTGACACATAGACACAGACAACCATTCACACTCACATTCACACCTACGGTCAATTTAGAGTCACCAGTTAACCTAACCTGCATGTCTTTGGACTGTGGGGGAACCCGGAGCACCCGGAGGAAACCCACGCGGACACGGGGAGAACATGCAAACTCCACACAGAAAGGCCCTTGTCGGCCGCGGGGCTCGAACCCGGACCTTCTTGCTGTGAGGCGGCAGCACTAACCACTACACCACCGTGCCGCCCATGATCCATGTTTTAATAAAGTAATATATTGTTGAGGACTAATAATAGGAAAGACTTGTACACCTGCTCATTCACGCAATTATTAGTCAATCACATGGCAGCAATGTAATACAGACAATCATGCAAATACAGGTCAAGAAATATAGTTAATATTCATATCAAACAGGTTTGATCTGGAAATGTAGAAATAAAGTGATCTCTGGACTTTGACTGTAGCATGGTTGCAATTCAGGATGGTTTGAGTATTTCTGAAACTGCTGATCTCCTATGATTTTTATGTGCAACAGTCTCTAGGGTTTACACATTATAGTATGAAAAACCAATGAACATCCGTTGAAAGGTAGATCTCTGAGCGGAAACAGCTTATTGATGAGAGAGGTCAGAGCTGAATTGCTACACTGGTTGGAGCCAGTCTGATAACTCAAATCAGCACTCTTTACAACCTTGGTGATCAAAAAAGTGCATGAGAATGCACAACATGTCAAATTTTGAGGCAGACAGACAAAGGACCACATCCTGCCACTTCCTGTCAGCCAAGAATAGGAAACTGGGGCTACACACAGGTTCATCAAAACTGGACAGGAACATGAATTAACTACTGTAACCCTGATCAGGATAAAGTGGTTAATGAACATGAATGAGCATATTTTAATTCAAAGCTATGGTGCTTCATTCACTTTTCAACTCAAAAACAGTTATTATGCAATTTGAGACATGCCAATATAATTATATAATAGTGTGGTTTGTTATATTCTATTCAAATATCAGCTGCGATATGACCCCAATTCCAAAAAAGTTGGGACGCTGTGTAAACTGTAAATACAAACAGAATGTGATAATTTGCAAATCATGGAAACCCTATATTTCATTGAAAATAGTACAAAGACAACAGATCAAATGTTAAAACTGAGAATTTTTTTTTTTTTTTGGAAAATATATGCTCCTTTTGAATTTGACGTCAGCAACACGTTTCAGAAAAGTTGGGACAGGGGCAACAAAAGACTGAAAAAGCTGTGTAAGGCTAAAAAAACTAATTTGGTTAATTGGTAACAGATGAGTAACATGATTGGGTATAAAAAGAGCATTCCAGAGAGGCGGAGTCTCTCAGAAGTAAAGATGGGTAGGGGTTCACCGCTCTGTGAAACACTGCGTGGGCAAACAATGCAACAATTTAAGAATAACATTCCTCAGTGTAAAATTGCAAAGAATTTGGAGATCACATCAGCTATGGTACATAATATCATAAGATTCAGATAATCTGGAGAAATCTCTGTATGCAAGAGACAAGGCTGAAAACTGACATTGGATGTCTATGATCTTCAGGCCCTCAGGCGACACTGCATTAAAAGCAGACACGTGTCTCTAGTGGAAATCACTATATGGGCTCAGGAACACTTCAGAAAACCATCATCTGTGAAAACAGTTCATGACTGCATTTACAAATGCAAGTTAAAACCAGATATAAACAAGAAACACCACCACCTTCTCTGGGTCCGAGCTCTTTTATGATGGACTGAGGCGAAGTGGAAAATTGTCCCGAGGTCTCATGAAGTAGAAATTATTTTCAAAAATCATAGACACCGCGTCCTCCAGGCTAAAGAGGAGAGGGACCATCCGGCTTGTTATCAGCACACAGTTCAAAAGCCAGCATCTGTGATGGTACGAGGGTGCATTAGTGCACATGACATGGGTAGCTTGTACATCTGGGAAGGCATCATTAATGCTGAATGATATATACACGTTTCAGAGCAATATGCTGCCATCCAGACAAAATCTTTTTTCAGGGAAGACCTTCCTTCTTTCAGCAAGACAATGCCAAACCACTTTCTGCACATATTAAAACTGCATGGCTCCATAGTAAAAGAGTCCAGGTGCTAAACTGGCCTGCCTGTAGTCCAGACCTGTCTCCTATTTAAAACATTTGGTGCATTCTGAAGCACAAAATACGACAAAGGAGACCCTGAACTGTTGAGCAGCTGAAATTGTATATCAGGCAAGAATGAGACAACATTTCTCTTTCAAAACTACAGCAATTGGTCTCCTCAGTTCCCAAACGTTTACAGTGTTGTTAAAAGTAGAGGTGATGCCACACAGTGGTAAACATGCCCCTGTCTGTACTGTTTTTGAAACGTGTTGCAGGCATCAAATTCAAAATGACCATATATTTTTCAAAAAACAATAAAATTTCTCAGTTTCAGCATCTGATATGTTGTCTTTGTACTATTTTCAATGAAATATAGGGTTTCCATGATTTGCAAATTATCGCATTCTGTTTTTATTTACAGTTTACCCAGTGTCCCAAATTTTTTGGAATTGGGGTTGTAGTTCAGCAGAGTAAGAATCTTGATCCATATGCCCCTCTTTAACCTGGAGCACCTGTCTGTCCAAAGGTCTCTGCATGACTCTGGTCAGAGCTATAACACACAAGAACAACGTTTAAGGAAAGCTATGAACCATTTCTTGCCTTTCCTGAAATGTTCAAATGACACAATTCATAATTAACTCTCAAGAAAGATGAATTTGTTAATTCAGTTCTTAGTTAATATTATAAGATTATTTTCAATTCAAATAATGTTTTCTGGCACGTTTAAAAGTGAGAATATCAATCATTTTTCTTAACAGACAATGTCATGAAATAATTATCATACACTAACAGATTGTGACAACTCAACACAGAGTTCCATCACAGGCTGTGTTTATTAATAAACAGGTAGAATATAGTACCTTTACTTTGTATAAAAATGTAGAAAATGGTATGCAAAAAATATATCACTTGATTTCCTGTATATAGACGTAATAGCTGCTAATATCACAAATTTGCAATGCTACATTAAATTCTCTTTTGCCAGCAAAAAAAAAGAAAGAAAAAGAAACAAACTGTGACAGATGCTAGTCACAGTGTGTGACACACAGAGAAATGCAAAATCCACAAATCTATTATTTTTCTTAAAAAATAATGTTAAAAAATTACATTCTCCATTGCAGCACTATAGAGGCATGGCGACATGACCGTATTAATGTTGATACTGAAGGGTGCACATGCACTCTTCCCAGTGCTAATCATCTTTGGTATGCCATGAACAGCTGTAGTGAAGCACAGGGATATGCTTGTATTCAATACTTAACTGAGTCCTTCACACCATTGTGAGGCATCACATGGATGTGCTAAAACAAAGGACATTATGTCCTTTCGTTTGTCAGCTGGGTACTGCCTGAATGCAATATCTTATACTGTACTATAAGACCCAAAACAGAAAAAATCAGCTCAGTGCTGTTGTCAGTGCAATATTAAGTTTACATGATGTGGTGCAATTTAAGGTCTGGAAACGCTACAAAAATACAAATGTATATTAGATGACTGGTTTACTTTTCTTTAAGGAATAGGGGTTTCAAATAAAAACAATTGTGGGGTCAGGCAAAAATTGGCTTAGTGTATCCAAGCTTTGAAAGGAGGGTACCATTTAAAGATGACAATCAGTGCCACTTGATGAAAGTTACCTGTCTGAACACGAACGACCAAAAAAACACAAATAGAAAAGTTTATTTAAATCAACTGGGCTCTACTGGATTCCACCTGTCTTGTCACATTCAGTTGAATAATAATTATCAAAAATAACTACTGATAAGGCTTTGAATACTGCACTGCACATAAGCACTATGACTGGTCATTATGGGTTTTGTACTCCTGACTTGTCTGACTGTCACTCCCTAAAATGATAAGTCTAATGTACTTGTAGAGAGTCATTAGCCACAACAGGCAAAGGCACTTCAGACATATTCTACCATTTATTATCACTGAGCTTTTCTAGTACCTCAGAAAGGAAATGTGCTCTCTCTAACTCTTCCTAGTCCCCATAAATTTTATAATGTAGATGATAGTTTTTTTATGCTATCATTGTCTCAGTTTAAATTCCATTGCTAGTATAATGGTAAAAGGTATTTACATTTAAACAAAGTGTTTTATTACTAAACCTCCCAGCATGGCAACTGAACTACCATTTTAGTCTTGACAATGAAACCCAATGCAATGTTTATTAAACAAATAAAACAAAAACAAATGGAAATCGTGAAGCAGGATCACCCCTCTATAGAAACCTGGTCCGTCTTTTAAGACTCGCTACAGACATTGAGTGTAGCTAGGTCCATAGCAACCGCTGTTTCACTGAATACATTTATCAGGAGTCTAATTAGTCCATTGGATGTTGATATAGCCAGAATGACAGTTTATATCGTACAACCTTCTGAAACATATAAAGCTGTTCTTTAAGTTAGTGTATTCAAATACTTGTTTTCCCCAGCAAGAGATGTCAGCATGGAGGTCATATCTCCAATGGCCATGTTAGATAAGTTGGAGGGAAGGGTGATAGAGTTTTGTGGAGTGGTAAGACGGGAGGAGGCCTGGGAGGATGACTGGTTGCCCAGAACTTGATTTACTGGGCTGTAGGATGACGGATCTGGATCCTCAATGATGGAAGCAAAGTCAATTTGAGCATTCTCCAAGTCCAGATTCTCAAGTGTATTTGACATAGATGCAGACTGGGGATATGCCACTGAAGCAGCCTTTGTTGAGGGCTCTATTCCAGCAAGGTGCTGCTGGGTCTGGCAGGATCCATTGTGTGGTTCCAGAGACTTATCCATATTGTGGTGCATGTGAATCTGGCCTGAGTAATAGAAATTATCAGTGTGTTGCTGTTGTTGATGAACAGCTGGTAACCTGACACTTCTCCTGGGACTGGCAGTAGAATGACCAGGACTTACCGGTAAGTTAGGGGGGCTGCTTAGGTATGCTCCATTTGCCTGCTGGGATAGACTGTTCTGTTGACTCAGAGGCTTTCGACCCTGAGGTGGATGTGGCATCATATCATGGCTATAGGAGGAATCCTGCATGCCATCCATTTGTTCCTTGACTGGCACTGAGCTGGATGCTGAGGGACTCAAGACATTCTGATTTGAGTAGCCCTGGTAACTATTATGGTAGATGTTTTGATTAAGCTGCTGATCTTGAGGGCTATGCTGCATCATTGCTGGCTGTGCTCCCATCTCCATGCTTTCTGGCTTCCGAGGGACACTACTATTTGCTGTTTGTTGCTCTTGCTGCTGCTCCCAAAGGAGTGCCTGTTGTGATTGCACATAGTTTCGGACCATCATCTCCTTCACCTGCAACATTGGAGTCTGAGACCTCCGTTCCTCAGCCAACACAGAACCTGCACAACCAAGACTCAAGCTCCCCCCATGGAGGAATGATCCAGCCTGGCTTTGCTGTTGACAATGTTCAGTCTGAGTTTTGATCTGACCATGGACAAAGTCACAACTGGTGTTGGAAGATTTGCTGATTAAACCTTGAGCTTTTGTTTGTGGTGCATATGCTTGCTGACATACCTCCATAGTATTAGGCTGGTGGTGCTGTTGAAGAGCCTTGGCATTTTGGCAGGCACTGGAGCCTCCCATGGGTGGATGGAACTGTTCGGGTTTGATTGTGACCCTCTGATGGTTAGGATCAGTGTTGGGATCATACAAACTTTGAGAATACTGTTGTCCCTGCATTCCTGTATCTTGGAACTGCATAGCTGCTTGCATACCCACATGAGGATTGTGGAGCTGGCCATTTTGTCCCCAGGGTCCTGCTCCCTCACTAGGTTGTCCCAGACCAGAGTAGTGTGGCCCAGATGGGCTGAGCTGACAGGTACTCATACTGTACTCGGCTTGCTGGAGGAGAGTGTTTGACATCTCATTCTGACCCACAGTTTCCCCAACACCTATATTCCCATGTTGACTGTGGTACTGCCCCTGCATCTGTGACTGGTAAGATGGATTCAAGCATCCCATGCCTTCATTTCCAGGAGAAAGCTGGCCACTAGTATGAGGATGGGCCTGAGACTGCTGGTAGCCCATGTAGGTCCTGTCTGCACCTTGTATCATACTTCCATGATCCCGGCCTTCTGTGGTATTCCTCTGAGGCTCCATTGCCATGGCCTCCATCATCACATTCTCAGTAATACTTGGTGGTCGTGGTGAATACATGTGTCTGGTGATGTTGGCATCAGACCCACAGTGCTGCAAGGCATTACGACGGCCCATCATAGTCATGTTACTCAGGCTGTTAAAGCGCTGCACTTTCGGTAGTCCTTGTGGGTCAGCTCCAGAGCGCACAGGATCACTGGCACGTCGCATGTTGTTGCCAGGAGCCTGGTGTGGGTAAATAACCCCTGTTCCATACTCAGTATTGGCACTGTGTCTCCTGGTTCCAGCCTGATGTAGGAATGGTGGGAGTGGCTGACCATCATATTCACTCAAGAAACCACTACGTCTATTGGGGGTACTAGGCTGCTCCATATTGGGTAGGGGTGTTGGTGGTGGTCCACCAGTTGCTGCTGCATACTTAGCTTTCAAACTATATTGCTCTGCAGGGGTAAGACTTGGTAGACCTGGCAATCCACTGGTGCTGTGGCACAAACCAGTTCTGTGGCTGGTCTCGGGTGGTAATGGGTCCCCACTCACATCATTTCCAATGGCAGACTGGCAATGTCCAACTGTGCCCACCTGAGATACTTCACTAGAGCGTCGACTTGATAAGTAGGAGGAAACCACAGAGGAACGACGACTCACAGTGTAGGCGGAGCTTAAACTACTGGTACCACTTCCACGGCGGTCACTGGGTGGGCAAGGCATAACCATTCTGCCAATTCCACCCATACCACCTCCACCCAATTCTGGGGTAGAGAGCTCCATCACACGACGATTAGAAAGCAAAGGGGAAGAGCCACACATGCCGATCATCTCACCTGATGCTGGAGAGAGAAAGAGAAAGTTAGTTTTGTAATTGTGCTACTAAAATCCCAGGTAAGAAATTAATGCATTGTGCATTTTGCAATTTCGTCAGATTTGTACATCATTGATTTTCCAGATCTCCCATACCTGAAAGTGCTGGTAATTTATTTACTGTACCCCGGCTTGGTGGGGTCTGCCTGCGGATCTGCTTTAGTTTATCAATCTTCAAGTTCTCCAGCCTCTTCAAGGCCTGTGCAGACATACCCATACCCCCAGAACCCACTCCCCCATTTGACTCAGGCACACTGGTTCCCCCTCCATCTTCCACTGCTGTCAGGTCTTCCAGACTACCTGCTGCATTCAGGTTCATCTCCACACCACTGTCATTGTTGTTTGCACTCCCTAATGGAGAGCGCTCACTACTGCATGATGACTGGCCTCCAGGACTTGGCTGAGACTTCTGGTGTATCCACAGCAGACAGAAGAAGATCAGTCATAACAGAGCAAAAAACAAAAAAAGATTCTGATATAATTTTTAAGCATTCTAAAACAAAAAAAGTTGAATAGTGAGCATAAATACTTAGAGACCAACAGAGTATATATGAAAACTATAATAATAAAATATATATACACACACACACACACACACACACACACACACACACACACACACACTGATCTACTGATCAGCCATAACATCATGACCACTGACAGATGAAATGAATAACATTGATTATCTCATTACAGTGGCACCTGTCAAGGGATGGGTTATATTAGGCAGCAAGAGAGCAGTGAGCAGTCAGTTCTTGAAGTTGCTGTGTTGGAAGCAGGAAAAATGGGCAAGCGTAAGGATCAGAGCAACTTTGATAAGGGCCAAATTGTGATGACTAGATGACTGGGTCTGAGCAAAATGGCATATCTTATGGGGTGTTCCCAGCATGCACTGGTTAGTACCTACCAAAAGTGGTCCAAGGAAGGACAACTGGTGAACCGGAGACAGGGTCATGGGTGTCAAAGGCTCATTGATTCGCATGGGGTACAAAGGCTACCCCATATGGTCCAATCCCACAGAAGAGCTACTGTAGCACAAACTGCTGAAAAAGTTAATGCTGACACCTTTCTGTTTTAGCCAGCATTAACTTTTTCAGCAGTTTGTACCACAGTAGCTCTTTTGTGGCATTGGACAATATGGGCTCGCCTTCGTGCCCCATGCGACTCAATGAGCCTTCAACACCCATGACCCTGTCTCCGGTTCACCAGTTGTCCTTCCTTGGACCACTTTTGGTAGGTACTAACCAGTGCATACTGGGAACCACCCACAAGATGTGCCATTTTGGAGATGCTCAGACCCAGTCATCTAGCCATCACAATTTGGCTGGTTCTCACCAGTGTATTTTCAGGAGCCAGAAGTTTGCAGTCCTCTCTTGTCCTTTCCTCTTTCTCTATCATCAGCTCTGAACTTTGACCTGCGGAGGTCAGAGTAGAACCTGGTGGTCGAGGTCCGGTATCACCACGGTGTTTTTTAGTGATGTGAGCCTCAGGCCCATGGACTGTCTTTACATGCTTGCGCAGGGAGCTTGGGTCTGTGTAACGCTTTGTACATCCAGGAATCTTGCACACATAGGGCTTCTGAAGATGAGAAGCAGGTATGTATGGTTCATGTAAAATACACTTGACAGTATATGTCTGATTTTATGGCTCATGCCTTTGTTTGTCTTTGGTGCATACCTCATTGGAGTGTGTTCTGTTCTGGTGCTTTGCCCGGTCTGAGGCATTAGAGAAAGCCTTGTTACATCCCTCATGCTCACATACATATGGCTTCTCACCAGTGTGTGAGCGCAGGTGTGTTTTCAGGTTCTCCAGACGAGAGTATGCTTTGTTGCAACCCTCAAACTAAGGCACAAAATAACACATGGTCAAAGACAATGCTAGGCTTCGCAGAAACTGTATATAAAATCCAGCGTCAGTCACACAGACACTCACAGTGCACTTGTGAGGTTTCTCGCCAGTGTGTCTACGCATATGCACCACCAGCATATATTGAGCTTTAAATGGTCTCTGCTCACGAGAGCAGTCCTTCCAGTGGCACACAAATTCTTTCTTCTCCCCATGGATATGCTCATTATTGATGTGCTGGAGGGAGATACAATTAAACAAATTAGTCAATGAAGGTGGAAAAAAAAGGCAAAATAGATGGAAATATGGAAAAGATAGAAAGGGAAATAACTACACAAAGACTCCCACACATAATCTCTACCCTCCACACAATCACACAAATCTGTCTTACATGTACAAGTTGTTCCTGAGTGTCAAACTCCTTGCTGCAGCTCTCCCAGTGGCAGTTGGTCTCATAGATGGCCTCAGGCTCTGGTTTTTCCTCTTTGTCTAAATCATCTCTGCCCTCCAGAAGCCCAAGAAGAGGATCCTACAGTAAACACATTTCACTGATTATATCTTGTGCAAAAAACAAGTTCACTGATTGTGTCCTACAAAGTACTTCAACACACACTTTTAACTGTAGTTGTTGTTGTGTGTGTGTGTGTGTGTGTGTGTGTGTGTGTGTGTGTGTGTGTGTGTGTGTGTGTTATAGGTATACAGGAAAGTTTAATCTAAGGGTAATTTCACATATGCAGCATTTACTCCACTTGAATCAAACCCTGGTGTGTTCTTCTTTAGTATAGTTCCTTTGGCAAGTAAGAACATAGCAACTGCACTCAAGTGCGGACCTAAACAACTGGTCTAAGACCGTCTAAACAGTCTAACAGTTGACAAACAGTCACCAGGCCTGAATAGTCTGAGAAAAAATATTATCTGTGAATTTTGAATAGTTCGGCTGCAGTACCTGAGTTCCAGTAGAAGATGGACTGGCCACATCTCCTTCTGAATGCTCTTCTAAACCCTTCACATTAATGCCATCCATCACACTACCTATGATGGGTTCTGTCTTCAGCTAGAAACACACACACACACACACACACACACACACACACACACACACACACACACACACACACACACACCATTATGAGTCAACTTCCAAGTCAGTTGAGGATGCAGTAAAATGGTGAGAAAGCACAAGATCTTATTTACGTGTCCATGTTTTGGAGGTGCATGCAGACGGGGGTTGTGAGGAGGCAGGCGAGTTGGGGGTCCATGGCAGGGAGCAGGGGTGTGGCCAAGTGGAGTTCCGTACATGTTCCCTTGAGGCCTGGACTGGTAGTTTGTTGAGCTTGAGTAACCCATTGATGGACTACATAGGAAAAAAGGTTCAGTTACTTAGCAAAACGCACGTTCTCTCATGTAACAGCAGTTACACTTAAGTTCTTTCAGTATTCCTGCTTGGCTTTCTGCGGTATGGCCAGTTACTATATCTCATCTCATCTCATTATCTCTAGCCGCTTTATCCTGTTCCACAGGGTCGCAGGCAAGCTGGAGCCTATCCCAGCTGACTACGGGCAAAAGGCGGGGTACACCCTGGACAAGTCGCCAGGTCATCACAGGGCTGACACATAGACACAGACAACCATTCACACTCACATTCACACCTACGGTCAATTTAGAGTCACCAGTTAACCTAACCTGCATGTCTTTGGACTGTGGGGGAAACCGGAGCACCCGGAGGAAACCCACGCGGACACGGGGAGAACATGCAAACTCCGCACAGAAAGGCCCTCGCCGGCCACGGGGCTCGAACCCGGACCTTCTTGCTGTGAGGCGACAGCGCTAACCACTACACCACCGTGCCGCCCCAGTTACTATATAAAATCTTAAATGTCAAACACTATATGGAGGCATGGCCTTTACACTGAACATCTTTGACACTGAAATCACGTAACTTGCCATTTACCTCAAAGCTCCCACAGACAGGTGTCCATATGAACTAGCAGCATTTTGCCCACAGCGAGAGTTAACAAATGCCACCAGAGAGTTGGGAGATGTGCGAATGACTGTCTGCAGGTCCACGCTTGTATCAGAGAGAGGAGAGATGGACAGTGCTCGTTTCTTGCTCAACTTCAGTATGGAACGAGGAGTGGAGAAACGAGAACCTGGTGAACAAGTAAAAGGATCTATTTTTTTTTAAATTAACATTTACTTTAACTAAGCGCTATAGATTTTTAAATTTGTGAGCTTCTGACTTGTGCTATGGTGCCTTTTTTTGTCAATCATGTTTGTCCTTTTGTTATTCACCTTCTCATTGTAATACTGCTTCTGCTAGTGTGTTCATTCTTTTTTATGTAGTTATTTTTTAAATCTTCTTTCCCCTTCCCTCAGGTGGCTGGTAGCCAGACTATCATAAATCATAATTTATGGTTCTTAATATTGTTCTCAATATAACTATTAACAATGTCATAGTTTCTCCTTCCCCTCAGGTTAAGAGTTTGGGCATCATCCTTGACAGTACTTTACACTCTGAAGCACATATTAATATTATCACTCGGTCTGTATATTTTCATTTAAGCAATATCAACCGATTACGTCTGTCTCTTACACCTCATAGCACTGCTATTCTTATACATACCTTAGTTACATCTCACATTGATTATTGTAACGCTATCCTCCCTGGTCTTCCTCACAAACCTCTTCATAAAGTTCAGTTGATTCATAATTCAGCTGCCCTTCACTGGATTCCTCTTAAATACCATATCGACTACAAGATTCTGCTTCTTACGTTTAAGGCACTTTGTAACCTAGCATCTCCGTATTTCTCTGACTTACTGCATATCTGCAGACCTTTTCGGACTCTTAGAGCCTTTTCTTCCATCAATCTCGTTACACCTTCAGCTGGTTTGATGACCATGGGGTTTAGAACCTTCAGTAGTGTTGCCTCTCACCTCTGGAACTCTCTTCCTCATGTCGTTCGTAATATTGATTCTCTTCCAACCCTCAAATCCCACCTTAAAACACACCTTTTCAAACTTACCTATTCTGTCTGACTTCAGTGCTGACTTTTATCATTTTATTTCATTATATTGTATTTTAGGCCTTGTATGTTGATTTTTACTGTGTGTTGTAAGGTGTCCTTGAGTGCCTTGAAAAGCGCATATAAACAAAATCCATTATTATTATTATTATTATTAATATGCCTCCTCAGTATAAAATAAAATAAAAAGTATAAATGTGGAATGCAGTTTATTATTGATTCTTTGAATAGGTTTTATCTTATTCTCTGTTACTTAAGAAACAATGCGAGTGCCATCTCACCATCTCCTGAACCCATGTGGTCTGGGCCTGACTGGTTGTGAGGAAAGCCATGATGAGCTGACATCGGGTTACTTTGGTTACAGTAGGGGATACCATTACCTCCTAAAAATACAAAGAATAAAAATCGAGCATGAAATACTGCTACTGGCTAGAAAGAAGCTTGAAGTAGAAACATTTCTCAGTAGATCTTTGAATAATGTCTACTAAAGAATTCCTCTTGATACATGTAAGGGATAATATACAGCCAGGTGGTCACTACTGTGAAATAAACCCGACAGGGTGATGCAGGACATAAAGTAGAGCGGACTTGAATCACCATGAAGTGGTTTATTTTGCAACAACGACTGGCTTTCTGCTTATTACATGGTTACTTACTAAAAAAAAGCAATAATTTGACACAAAATACTGATTTAAAAATAATTTTATTGCTTCAGCTAAATAAATAGTCCATTAGGTTCGACAGTTGGAACTGCACTCATAGCAGTGTAAACTCTGTAGCCTTCTTAAGATTAGCGTACTTAGCATTATAATTCACATTAAACTAAACATTAAATGACTAATCTTCTATGGTGTTTTCTGATGTAGTAACTTTTTTTTTTTGCTGCAGTGTCTTGTGAATGAACTGACATCGTTAATTTAATTATTACAGCATCAAAATTTACCACATTTCTTTCTGTGCATTGATATGACTGGACATGGCCTTCCAGAGTATATAAACAGAACTGTATCCACAGCAACGGTTTGTTATTCAGAAAGAACAGACTGTAGAATGCTGCAACTGACCAATCAGAATCGAGTATTCAACAAAGCTGTGTAATAAAAAGACCTAAAAATCCTAGAATCGAGCAATGTGCCTTGACAGGACATACAAACAAGCTAACTTAGTACAGTCCATGCACTCTCTACATGTGATTAAATTCACTGACTGTTTAAACCAGGTTTTCTAATGATGAAGTACTGTAATTGGGTTGATCAATGGTTGGGCAACGATCAGCTTTTTGGGGTATAAATAGTGCTTGAGAACTTTGTAGTGTTCAACTCAACCCAAGTTTGAAAATGTATATAGTGCTTTCAAGAAACTATGATTTTTAAGCATTTGATAGCAGCACATACCCTCAGGTGGGGGCATGCCACGGTGTCCCATCATGCCATGGGGTGGGGGTCCTTGCGGAGGCCGCATGTAAGGATCCATGCAGGTTCCTGGATTGAAGGACGGGTTGTACATTGCTCTGCTTTGTGGAAGTTGACCACACGGGGGAGCCCCACACACAGGAGACGCCTCACTGTAGGGTGATTTTATTGATGGCGCCAGACTACAAACACACATTGACAGAATGCAATCTCATCTGCGTTAAAAGCACAAAGTTATTTCAGTTCCAGATAAAATGTTTGCAATATATCTTTTGATCGATTATGATTATACTGATAACAATGATGGGACTGACTGCATTTACATTGTGGGACTTTTTTTTTTTACACAGGTCTATAAATTTTTGGAGTCCATGCCAGGTCAAGTGCACACAGCCATCTCATCTCATCTCATTATCTCTAGCCGCTTTATCCTTTTACAGGGTCGCAGGCAAGCTGGAGCCTATCCCAGCTGACTATGGGCGAAAGGCGGGGTACACCCTGGACAAGTCGCCAGGTCATCACAGGGCTGACACATAGACACAGACAACCATTCACACTCACATTCACACCTACGGTCAATTTAGAGTCACCAGTTAACCTAACCTGCATGTCTTTGGACTGTGGGGGAAACCGGAGCACCTGGAGGAAACCCACGCGGACACGGGGAGAACATGCAAACTCCGCACAGAAAGGCCCTCGCCAGCCCCGGGGATCGAACCCAGGACCTTCTTGCTGTGAGGCGACAGCGCTAACCACTACACCACCGTGCCGCCCCGCACACAGCCATTACAGCAAAAAAAAAATAAAAAATAAATAAAAAATAAAAAGCAAGAAAAAAACAAGTCTCTTGGGGTATGTCTCTATTAGCTTAGCACATCTAGCCAGTGGGATTTTTGCCCATTCCTCAAAGCAAAACTGCTCCAACTCCTTCAAGTTAGATGGGTTCCATTGGGGTACAGCAATCTTCAAGTTATGCCACGGATTCTCAATTGGGTTGAGGTCTGGACTTTGACTAGGCCATTCCAAGACATTTAAATGTTTCCCTTTAAACCACTCCAGTGTAGCTTTAGCAGTGTGTTTAGGGTCATTGTCCTATTGGAAAGTAAACCTTCATCCCAGTCTCAAACCTCTGGCCGACTCAAACAGGTTTTCCTCCAGAATTGCCCTGTATTTAGTGCCATCCATCTTTCCTTCAGTCCTGACCAGCTTTCCTGTCCCTGCAGATGAAAAACATCCCCACAGCATGATGCTGCCACCACCATGCTTCACTATAGGAATGGTGTTCTCAGAGTGTTGGGTTTGTGCCACACATGGTATTTCCCATGATGACCAAAAAGATCAACTGAAGTGTCATTTGACCAGAGAATCTTCTTCCATGTGTTTGGGGAGGCTGCCACATGCTGTTGAGCAAACTCCAAATGTGTTTTCTTAAGCAACGGATTTTTTCTGGTCACTCTTCCATAAAGCCCCACTCTGTGGAGTGTACGGCTTAAAGTGGTCCTATGGATAGATACTCCCATCTCCGCTGTGGATCTTTGCAGCTCCTTCAGTGTTATCTTTTGTGTCTTTGTTGCATCTCTGATTAATGCCCTCCTTGCCCGGTCTGTGAGTTTTGGTGGGCGGCCTTCTCTTGTCAGGTTTGTAGTGGTGACATATTCTTTCCATTTTGCTATAATGGATTTAATGGTGCTCCCCGGGATATTCAAAGTTTGGGCTATTTTTTATGGCCCAACCCTGATCTATACTTCTCCACAACTTTGTCTCTGACCTGTTTGGAGGCTCCTTGGTTTTCATGTCACTTACTTAGTAGTGTTACAGAGTCAGGGTCCTTCCAGAACAGGTTGATTTATACAGACATTATGTGACAGATCATGTGACACTTTAATTGCACACAGATGGAGCTTAATCAACTAATTATGTGACTTATGAAGTGAATTAGTTGGACCAGCTCTTATTTAGGGGTTTCATATGAAAAGGGGTGAATACTTACTGTATGCATGCTCCAGATATCTGTTTTTTCATCTTAATTATTGTTTGTGTCACAATAAAATGACAATTTGCACCTTTAAAGTGGTA
Source organism: Neoarius graeffei (assembly GCF_027579695.1). Classification (NCBI taxonomy): domain Eukaryota; kingdom Metazoa; phylum Chordata; class Actinopteri; order Siluriformes; family Ariidae; genus Neoarius; species Neoarius graeffei. Next base: position 57,381,295 of record NC_083572.1, read on the forward strand.
GACATGTTGTGTAAATCAAATGGTGCTAACCCAACAAAAATCCATTTTAATTCCATCTTATAATGCAACAAAAGAGGACAAACACCAAGGGGAATGAATACTTTTGCAAGACACTGTATGTTGACATTAGATCCAGGACAGACCATAAGCTTACTCTGCCATGGCCTGAGAAATGTCCCTGTAGGCATTGTCCTTGCTCTAGCTACCCTGCAGTTTTTTAGCAGTTGTATCTCCCCACTGAGCAATAATATAATTTATTAGGAAGCCGTAGCCTCATGGGGGTGGCACGGTGGTGTAGTGGTTAGCGCTGTCGCCTCACAGCAAGAAGGTCCTGGGTTCGAGCCCCGGGCGAGGGCCTTTCTGTGTGGAGTTTGCATGTTCTCCCCGTGTCCGCGTGGGTTTCCTCCGGGTGCTCCAGTTTCCCCCACAGTCCAAAGACATGCAGGTTAGGTTAACTGGTGACTCTAAATTGACCGTAGGTGTGAATGTGAGTGTGAATGGTTGTCTGTGTCTATGTGTCAGCCCTGTGATGACCTGGCAACTTGTCCAGGGTGTACCCTGCCTTTCGCCCGTAGTCAGCTGGGATAGGCTCCAGCTTGCCTGCGACCCTGTAGAAGGATAAAGCGGCTAGAGATAATGAGATGAGATGAGTAGCCTCATGGTTAGAGAAGCAGCTTTGGGACCAAAAGGTTGCTGGTTTGATTCCCTGGACCAGTAGGACTGGCTGAAGTGCCCTTGAGCAAGACACCTAACCCCCAACTGCCTCAGCAAGAGTGGTGGTGTACCTTGCATCTGATTAGCCAAAGAAAAACTGATGATGTGATTAACAGTTCAGATGGTGCTCAGCCAAAACTAAACTTCACTCCAAAGGCTACTTTCCATTATTGTATTAGCCTAGCCAATCGCAATGATAATAATGTCAGAGTTAACAGAAAAGCTAGATGTGAATGTTTAGACACCATAAGCCACAAGCTGGAAGTGTTTCAGAACAGATGCCTCAGAAGAATCTTTAACATCTTTTGGCCTAACACTATCTCCAACATCAAGTTACACAGAAGAACATCCACCAAACCCATCAACGAAGAAGTGCAGAAGCACCATTGGCGATGGATTGGACATGTGCTGTGCATGCCACCCACGTCAATACTGAGAGTAGCTCTCTCTGATGGCTGGAGAAACAGAGGCAGGCCCATGGAAACTTGCAGGAGGACAGTTGAAAAGGAAATGAGGGAGAAAGGATGGACCTGGGGCCACGTGGAAAGATGGGCTCCAGATTGAGCACATTGGAGGGCAATTGGTGGAGGCCTCATGCTCTATTTTGGGTGAGGAGGACGAATTAATGTTTAGACATGAATTAAATGGTCAGATATCAAGATGTGAACCTCATTTGTATGTGACCCATATCAGATGTGAAAAAAATCAGTAACAATCAGCAACAATATACGGTCTGTTTCAGAAATCAACAGGAAGAAAAATCTGAATTTGCTGGCAACGCAAATGCAGCCTATGTTGTGATGTTCATTCATGACCATTGGGTGGCATCTCATGACTGCATTTTGAGAGCAAAAGCGACAGCAGGGGAATTCCCACATTCCTCGAATGCTCTGTCTTTCCCTGTCTTATACAGACATACACACTCCTAGTCTTGCATTTTTGTGAGGTTTTTCCATTGATGTGTGCTTTACTGTAATTCTCTGCCTCACCCTAACCCTAACCTTTTTAAGTCTCGGGAATGAAATGGAAATCTTTTTTGCTCTTTTAATTTTTCAAACAAAGCTGTAGTTTGCATACAAAAGGGCTTTTCTTCAAAGAGACCACCTAAACATTCTCTCAAGGTCATAAATATAATGTATTCCTATAAACATGCAGAAATATAGTCCCCATGAAGAGATAAATGCATGCCCTCTACACCCCTCCCAGACACACTTCATTCCTCCATTCCTTTATTCTTAAGCTATGTCCACACTAATACATTTTAGTTTTAAAACAAAAACAATCTGTCCAGATGAGCGTTTTTGCTCCATATCAGAAATAATCTCTGTCCAAATTAACACACCTGGAAACGTATATCACATGACCATTCATGTACACTGGGCATGCCCGTGCTGGTACCCCAGCTGATCCCGTTTGTTTTCTTCCAGAAAAGGGTCATGTAATAGGAGCATGACAAATCAGGGAAGGATACGTCATGACAGGTAAGGCCCAATCAGAAAGCGAACATGGGTGTCTGCATCATTGTTTCCAAATGTCTCTGTTTTCACCCATCTACACTAAAATGCCACATCAGAGTTTTCAAACTAAAACAAGGCCAGGAGCATTTCCAAAAGTCTCTTTTTTGGGGGCTTGAAAACTCTGGAGCGGTGTGGACGCCAGGTGTAAATGTAGCAAAAATGACGTTTTAAAACTAAAATGTATTACTTTGGACATAGCCTTACACCACATTCACTCCAACACCCAGTTGCTGTAATTCTCAAAGAACATCATGTGTACAACTCCAGTTCCAAAAAAATTGGGACACTGTGTAAAAACTATTGAAAAATATATGGTCATTTTGAATTTGATGTCAGCAACATCTTTAAAAAAAAATTGGGACGGGGCATGGTTACCACTGTGTTGCATCACCTCTACTTTCAACAACACTCTGTAAACGTTTGGGAACCGAGGAAACCGATTGCTGTAGTTTTGAAAGAGAAATGTTGTCCCATTTTTGCCTGATATACAGTTTCAGTTGCTCAACAGTTTGGGGTCTCCTTTGTTGTATTTTATGCTTCGTAATGTGCCAAATGTTCTAAATGGGAGACAGGTCTGGACTGCAGGCAGGCCAGTTTAGCACCTGGACTCTTTTACTACGGAGCCATGCAGTTTTAATATGTGCAGAAAGTGGTTTGGCATTGTCTTGCTGAAAGAAGGAAGGCCTTCCCTGAAAAACATTTTGTCTGGATGGCAGCATATTGCTCTGAAATGTGTATATCTCATTCAGCATTAATGATGCCTTCCCAAACATACAAGCTACCCATGTCATGTGCACTAATGCACCCTCATACCATCACAGATGCTGGCTTTTGAACTGTGCACTGATAACAAGCTGGATGATCCCTCTCCTCTTTAACCTGGAGGATGTGGTGTCCATGATTTGTAGAAAGAATTTCTACTTTTGAATCGTCAGACCTTGGGACAATTTTCCATTTCATTTCAGTCCATCATAAAAGAGCTCAGGCCCAGAGAAGGTGGATGGTGTTTCTGGATATTGTTTTTATCTGGTTTTAACTTGCATTTGTTGATGCATTTGTTGTTTTCACAGACGATGGTTTTCTGAAGTGTTTCAGAGTCCATGCAGTGAGTTCCACTACAGACACGTGTCTGCTTTTAATGTAGTGTTGCCTGAGGGCCTGAAGATCACAGGCATCCACTGTCAGTCTTCAGCCTTGTCTCTTGCATACAGAGATTTCTCCAGATTATCTGAATCTTTTAATGATATTATGTACCATAGATGATCCATCCATCCATTATCTGTAACCACTTATCCTGTGCAGAGTCGCGGGTAAGCTGGAGCCTATCCCAGCTGACTAAGGGCGAGAGGCGGGGTACACCCTGGACAAGTCGCCAGGTCATTGCAGGGCTGACGCATAGAGACAAACAACCATTCACACTCACATTCACACCTACAGTTAATTTAGAGCCAGCAATTATCCTAACCTGCATGTCTTTGGACTGTGGGGGAAACCGGAGCACCCGGAGGAAACCCACACAGACACGGGGAGAACATGCAAACTCCACACAGAAAGGCCCTTGTCGGCCACTGGGCTCGAACCCAGAACCTTCTTGCTGTGAGGCAACAGTACTAACCACTACACCACCGTGCCATAGATGATGTGATCCCCAAATTCTTTGCAATTTTACATTGCAGAATGTTATTCTTAAATTGTAGCACTGTTTGCCCATGCAGTCTTTCACAGAGTGGTGAACCCCTCCCCATCTTTACTTCTGACAGACTCTGCCTCTCTGGGATGCTCTTTTATACCCAATCATGTTACTGACCTGTTGCCAATTAGCCAAATAAGGGTTGTTGTTGTTTTTTAAATTTTAGCATTACACAACTTTTTCAGTCTTTTGTTTCCCTTGTCCCAACTTTTCTGAAATGCGTTACTGACATCAAATTCGAAATGAGCATATATTTTTCAAAAAACAATAAAATTTCTCAGTTTCAACATCTGATATGTTGTCTTTGTACTATTTTCAATGAAATATAGAGTTTCCATGATTTGCACATCTTCACATTCTGTTTTTATTTGTTTTACACAGTGTCCCAACTTTTTTGGAACTGGGTTGTATTCCACAGCTCTTAATCTCCTTGCACTAATCCACCAAGCCCCCTTCCCCCAATTCTGCCTCCTTTTATGCATTCTCTATTTTTTTTTTTTTTTTTTTTGGGGGGGGTATTTTTTTCTGAAGCTCCCTTCCTTTCATGCACTTTTTCTTTCTTCCCCTCTTTCCTCATCGGTAGCCCTGTTATCCCTCGTGAACATTCTCTCTCTCTCTCTCTCTCTCTCTCTGACAGCTGCTTATTACTGACTGGTCAGGGAGCTGCTACTCTCCGCATGACTGACCAAACACCACTCAGGTTACCCCAGAGAAAGAGCGAGAGCCCAATGCTGGCTCAACCTGGGTGGCATTCTGCAGGAGGAGGGTGGAGATGGGGAGTAGAGGAGGAGCTAGCAACCCTTCTTTACAACAACATCAGGGCACACTGAAAGAAACAGAGAGAAAGTTTGGCTGCTACTGTAACTCCAGTCTCCCCAGGGTGTTTGAATTAGGTATACCACTTGCAGTGGTGTTTTAGGAGGGATGCCCTTAACCTGCATGTTTGGATAAACACATAATGGGTGTTTTGTACTATACCACTCATGTTGAAGGTATAAGGGCATCTTTTCTAAATGCTCGTCTTACCCTTTGCTTGGTTGACTGGTGTTGTTGTAGTGATACAGCCTGTGGTGAGGCTGCATGACCACTGGCATTGGGGCCAGCACTCTTGCTAGTCTTGTAGGACCCTGAGAGAACACAAACACATTCATATCAGCACAAAGAGAAAGAAAAAATGAGATGAACACACAGTTGGACAATATGACAATGCCACTTTAACACTACTCCCAGGAATGTTCCTGATATACCATGAGTATCATCAGCTTTATAAAACTGGCTGACTTCTTTATTACTTTCACGAACATTTTATACACTGTATGTTTCTTTGTGTTAAATAATTTATGGTTCAGTTTGTTCCATAAAACATAACCTCAGTCATGAGTAAAACAAGGTTCTATCTGACATTGTCTTTACCTTGATAAAAACTTAAAATACTAATTGATAATACTTATAACATTAAAACACTCACAAACATTTCTTTTTTTCAGTACAAGCTTACAGTACTAAGGTCACTCAACTTTTTCTATTTTTCCTATTATAGTGATAATATTTTGTGACATTTCCTACCCCTAGTCTGAAACTAGAAACATTTAAATGACTAGCATAAAAATGAATGTTGCTAATTCACAATATGATGACAGCACTCACATAGATTGAATATATTACATACACTGACAGGTTTGTGTGCATATGTGTGTTTATGTAGATGTTTTGAGGTGTATATCTGATAACACATGCTAATGAGGTGGATACACTAAATAGAGATATCTTCTGAAGCCACAGCTGCTATAGCAGTGTCCAATCCTTCTCACACACACACACACACACACGCACACACACACACACACCTGTTAGAATCATTGGGGGGTAAACCGGAGATTAGTGTATAAGCCAAAGAGAATGGCTCTGCATTACTGAGAAAGTGTGTTCATATATGTGTAGCAGAACAAGTGTTAATACCTCAGTGACTAAAGGCATGCTGCTTTCCAGGCGTGTGTTGACAAGCACCGTGAGGGATTGTGATAGAGAGAAATTGATGATTGATCACATGACTGAAGTGTTTGACAGTATCTATTGTATGTATGGGATTTTCCAAAGTTTGTTCTGGTCGGCTCATACAATCAGTTCTGATGAAGTATAATGAGTCTTTTAGAGTCTGTCTGTCGCTACTATGGAGGCTAGATGTCTGTCTGCAAAACATGAAAGCATGGGTTTTAAATTTATGTCCTGGCAGTGTTTTTTATTCTGGAAAGGATAACTTTATGTGTGTGTGTGTGTGTGTGTGTGTGTGTGTGTGTGTGTGTGTGTGTGTGTGTGTGTGGCTTGGCAGGTGCAGCAATATCCTGCCCTACCTTTAAAGGTTCAGGGCTAAACAGAATTTTCATAGTGGAGAGAGAATGGAAAGAATGTTATTTAAATTTCAAATATTAAAATGAAGAAGCATACCAAATATTAAAATGCAGTATTTATGGCTGATTCACATATGATAAGCAATCTCTGTATAATATCAGAGATGGGAATGTCTGCATGATGTATTGTATATAGTGGATATTAGACGGTTCGCGAAGATATTAACTTTATCTTCGAGTAGTGAATGGATATATCACGAGTGAATGAAGCAAATGAGTGAGAATATTTTCAACATGAGAAGATAAACTTCATATCTTCACGCCACTGTGTAATGCTCTTTATATTATATGGACATATCCACACAAAAAAATACGCAAGTTCATCAAAAGAATTTTAATGTTGAACCGGTTCGCCATTTTGACAACACACGTCTAGTCAGCGGGAAAACACTGGGAGTGATGCCACTGGAGTGAAATATCAGGAATTATTATACATACAGGACACTTTTTGATGGAATAAAAACGTATTCTATTCCCTATTTCATTCATTTGGTTTGACAGCATGCAATATTGTTAGCATATCGCTTATCCTACGTGTATTACGTCACTCTACCCAATGGAGAATGAGCATTCAATATGGTTTATGATATTGCATGGTTGTCAAGACAACATGAAGTCACATGTCGGAACTGATTTGAATATCCAATGAGAGTTTTCTGCTGCACATGCACAGAAGCATTTCTTTGTTCGGCGGCAGTGCCATCAAATGTGTATGTATAATAATAATATTGGCTGGCTTTTTTTCGTGGTATATCAGATATATTCCATTCAGCTAGCATGATACTGAACTCATCTTTGACTAGTTCAATATCATGCTAGCTGAATGGAATATATCTGATATACCACGAAAAAAAGCCAGCCAATATTATTGAAATATGTCACTCAGATCCACAATGTATTTCGTATGAAAAAATGACAGTTTTTCAACACAAGAAGATAAACTTCATATCTTCAAGCCAACATGTGATTTTCTTTTTATTATATAGACACATTCACGAACAAAAAGTACCCAAATTTATCAAAACAATTCATGGATTTCATCACAAGTGACATACAGAGATTTATGTCACGGTTTTGGTTCTCCATGTCCTGGATGTAGCTCGTATGAAAAATATGAGTGGCGTATTTCCCAATAAAACACTCCTGTAAATATAATATAAATGATTACAACACGAAAAGTTCTGTGCAACATACACCTCATTTGAACAGAAACTGATTATTGTGATCTTTCTTATAACCACTTGTTGAACAGCCACCCAAGATGCACTTGATCATACTAGGTTACGTGTCTATAACATGTCTGCACTAGGAACTCTATAACTTGCCCAGAACCCCCAGATGCATAGATTCTCTGACAGTTTCTTGTAAAGTCCTTTTTATTATATAAGGGTGTATTCAGACCAGGATAGTTCGATAGTTCACTTGCTTTGGTCCGAACCAAATGTTTTTTTTATTTTTTCATTTTGGTGCGGTTCGCTTTCACACTGTACATTTTAGTAAGCGGACCAAAATCTGTCAACAAAGCCACGCGCCCTGAGGTCGTTCAGCTATTGGTCAGAGACGACAAGCGCACAAAGCATTAAGTTCAAAAGTAGTCATGGAGGCTTTCCGTGCTGTTATTCTTTTTAATGTCATCAAAGCTATATGTTTTTTCCAGTTTTTACTGTTTTCACAATTGTGCAATTACTATGCTTTTGTACAAGTAATTTATCAACGACGACGACAAAGGGCAAGGCGGCTACGGAGGATAGTGCTGATGAGCGCACATCATGTTGTGACAGTTCTGGCTCTTCACGCAATAGATGAATTTCTTTTTTGCGTCGCTAGTACTGCCACTTTTTGAAAGAATGTCCCTGATTTTAACGTAGGTCTGACGGAGTTTCTTCACTTTTAGCCGACATTGTTCTGGGGAGCGCGTGAACCCCTTCTCCTTCATTTTCTCACTGAATACAGCAAACACGTCGGAATTTTTGTGTGTTCTCTCCAAAAGCTCAGATATGTGGACATCTGCCCATATATCCACAAGGGTACGTGTTTCTTCCTCGGCCCACGTTTGCCCCCTACTCATTTTTTGTGCTCTGTAGTCTAGCCTACCACTGGTCTGAATGACTGAACGACTGTTGTAAGGTTCCCTTGACAACCGAAACAGTGTTTGCACTTTGCGGTGGAGTGTCAAGACTCTGTTTCCCATAATGCTCGACAAACAACGGAAGCTCCCGAGGTACAAAAAAGCAAAACTGTCGGATTAGGTCCGGTCTGCTTTCACACCTCCAAAAGATCCGCACCAGGGTTCCTTTGGTCCGGACCGAGTCCGACCTTGCAGCTCGGTCTCGGTCCGCTTGTTTGGTCCGGACCAGAGTTCGGTGGTTTGTATTCAGACCAACCCAAAAGGTCCGGACCAAGGGAAATTTGGTTCGTTTGGTCGTTTGGTCCGGACCAAACAACGTAGGTGTGAATACGCCATAAATCTACATCTTAAACTCTGCTACTACTTGGTTTTGTTGAAAGAGTATTGAAAAGATCACTTCTAGAAGTGTCTCTATACCAAAGCAAAAGTACAAAATCTCTTTTCCAACATGCTATAACAGAATTCTTACCAACATGTATTTTTGGACAGGATGTACACTCACCAAACACTTTATTAGGATCACCTGTACACCTACTCATTCATGCAGTTATCTAATCAGCCAATTGTCTGGCAGCAGTGCAATACATAAAATCATGCAGATACAGGCTAGCAACTTCAGATAATGTTCACAACAACCATCAGAATGGGGGAAAGTGTGATCTCAGTGATTCTGACTGTGGCATGATTGTTGATACCAGAAAGACTGATTTAAGTATTTCTATCACTGCTGATCTCCTGGGACTTTCATGCACAACAGTCTGTAGAGTTTATTCAGAATGGTGCAAATAAAACAAAACATACAATGTGTGGTACTGTAGTTCTGTGGATGGAAACGCCTTGCTGGTGAGATGGAGAATGGCCAGACAATTTTGAGCTGACAGAAAAGCTACATTAATTCAGATAACCACTGTGTACAACTAGGATTAGCAGAAAAGTATCTCAGAATGCACATGTTGAACCTTGAGGCAGATGGGCTACAACAGCAGAAGACCATGTTGGGTTCCACTTCTGTCAGCCAAGAATAGAAAACTGAGACTGCAGTGGGCACAAGCTCACCAAAACAGGACAGTTGAAGACGGGGAAAAACGTAGCCTGATCTCAATTTCTGCTGAGGTACACAGATGTTAGGGTCAGAACTTGGTGTCTACAGCATGAATCCATGGACCCAACCTGACTTGTGTCAACAGTCCAGGCTTGATAGAGGTAGTGTAATGGTATGGGGAATGTTTTCTTGGCAAACATTGGGCCCAATGATTGAATATCAATCTATCATGGCTTGTATGTCTGTGAAGGTTCTCAGTCATCTACAGTGGTACTTGAAAGTTTGTGAACCCTTTAGAATTTTCTATATTTCTGCATAAATATGACCTAAAACATCATCAGATTTTCACACAAGTCCTAAAAGTAGATAAAGAGAACCCAGTTAAACAAATGAGACAAAAATATTATACTTGGTCATTTATTTATTGAGGGAAATGATCCAATATTACATATCTGTGAGTGGCAAAAGTATGTGAACCTTTGTTTTCAGTATCTGGTGTGACTCCCTTGTGCAGCAATAACTGCAACTAAAGTTTCCGGTAACTGTTGATCAGTCCTGCACACCGGCTTGGAGAAATTTTAGCCCATTCCTCCATACAGAACAGCTTCAACTCTGGGATGTTGGTGGGTTTCCTCACATGAACTGCTCGCTTCAGGTTCTTCCACAACATTTTGATTGGATTAAGGTCAGGACTTTGACTTGGCCATTCCAAAACATTAACTTTATTCTTCTTTAACCATTCTTTGGTAGAACGACTTCTGTGCTTAGGGGCGTTGTCTTGCTGCATGACCCACCTTCTCTTGAGATTCAGTTCATGGACAGATGTCCTGACATTTTCTTTTAGAATTCGCTGGTATAATTCAGAATTCATTGCTCCATCAATGATGGCAAGCCATCCTAGCCCAGATGCAGCAAAACAGACCCAAACCATGATACTACCACCACCATGTTTCACAGATGGGATAAGGTTCTTATGCTGGAATGCAGTGTTTTCCTTTCTCCAAACATAACGCTTCTCATTAAAACCAAAAAGTTCTATTTTGGTCTCATCTGTCCACAAAACATTTTTCCAATAGCCTTCTGGCTTGTCCAGGTGATCTTTAGCAAACTGCAGATGAGCAGCAATGTTCTTTTTGGAGAGCAGTGGCTTTCTCCTTGCAATCCTGCCATGCACACCATTGTTGTTCAGTGTTCTCCTGATGGTGGACTCATGAACATTAACATTAGCCAATGTGAGAGAGGCCTTCAGTTGCTTAGAAGTTACCCTGGGGTCCTTTGTGACCTCGCCAACTATTACACGCCTTGCTCTTGGAGTGATCTTTGTTGGTCAACCACTCCTGAGGAGGGTATCAATGGTCTTGAATTTCCTCCATTTGTACACAATCTGTCTGACTGTGGGTTGGTGGAGTCCAAACTCTTTTGAGATGGTTTTGTTACCTTTTCCAGCCTGATGAGCATCAACAATGCTTTTTCTGAGGTCCTCAGAAATCTCCTTTGTTCGTGCCATGATACACTTCCACAAACATGTTGTGAAGATCAGACTTTGATAGATCCCTGTTCTTTAAATAAAACAGGGTGCTCACTCACACCTGATTGTCATCCCATTGTTTGAAAACACCTGACTCTAATTTCACCTTCAAAGTAACTGCTAATCCTAGAGGTTCACATACTTTTGACACTCACAGATATGTAATATTGGATCATTTTCCTCAATAAATAAATGACTAAGTAGAATATTTTTGTCTTATTTGTTTAACTGGGTTCTCTTTATCGACTTTTAGGACTTGTGTAAAAATCTGATGATGTTTTAGGTCATATTTATACAGAAATATAGAAAATTCTAAAGGGTTCACAAACTTTCAAGCACCACTGTAGGTCATCGTAAACAGTAGGTGCTAAAAAAGGCAACTAGACTTGCTTGAAATTCTTGAAGACGTTTCGCCTCTCATTCGAAAGGCTTCGTCAGTTCTGACTAGTGGGGAGTTCCAGGTATTTATCCTCTAGTGGACCAAAAACAAACCTAAGGAGGGTCATTGAGGTCACATGGGTCATTGACACTCTCAGTCATCCTGTAGGTGTTAGGGTCCCTGGAGGCTGGGTGTGAACTGTGTTAGAGGGTCGTCAGGGTGATCTGTGGGTCGTTGGCTCTCTCTGCCATCATGTGAGTTATTAAAGTCAGCTGAGTCTTGATGTGGATTTGTATTCAGTTTTCTGGGAAGTGTGCCAAGGTCAGGACTTCATTGTAGGTGGCTGATAAGTGGGGTCTCAGACCACCGCCTCTGTTCAGTGATGGTCGTTCCAGGTTGACAAAGATGGTTTCTTTTACTCCTCTTTCAAACCACTGGTCTTCTCTGGCTAGAATGCATACATTGCAACGAGTGTCCTTTGTTATTGACATGAAGATAGACTGCAGAGTCCTGGCCTGAGGAACTGGTTCTCCTGTGTTGAGCTATGCAGTTGTCAAGCAGTTGTTTCATTTCCCCACTGTACAGGTCTGTACATTCCTCACTGCATTCAATTGTGCACACTACATTGTCCTGTTTGTGTCTGGGTATTCTGTCCTTAGGGTGGACCAATTTCTGCCTCAGAGTGTTACTGGGTCTGAAATGTACAGGGATGTTGTGTTTGTAGAAGATCCTCCCGAGTTTCTCAGATAGTCCAGAAATGTAGGGAATGACTATCTGAGAAACGTCTTCAAGAATTTCAAGCAAGTCCAGTTGCCTTCTTTAGCACCTAGGGTTTATCATGGTTTGTATGCTACAGTCTGAGTACTGTTGTTGACTATGTTCATCACTTCATGGCCACAATTTACCATCTTCTAATCCAGCATGATAATGCACCATGTCACAAAGCAAACATAATCTCAAACTGGTTTCATGAACATGACAATTAATTCAATGTTCTTCAGTGGTTTTCCCAGTCACTGGATCCAAATCCAATAGAACACCATTGAGATGTGGTAGAACAGGAGATTCACAGCAAGAAAGTATAGCTGAAAAATCTGCAGGAATTATGTGATGCAATCATGTCAACATGGATCAGAATCCCAAAGAAATGGCTGAATGCCATGGCTGAATGGTTAGAGAAGCAACTTTGGGACCAAAAGGTTGCTGGTTTGATTCCCTGGACCAGCAGGAATGGCTGAAGTGCCCTTGAGCAAGGCACCTAACCCCTAGGCTGCTCTGGGTATGCTGTACATCACTCTGGATAAGAGTGTCTGCTAAATGCCTGTAATGTAAAATGTTTACACATCTTGTGGAATCCATGCCACAAAGAATTAGGTCTGTTTTGAGAGCAAAGGGAGGCCCTATGCAGTATTACTATAGTAATATACTAATAAAGTGCTCAGTAAGTGTATATTATCTGGTGTTGTTTCTACAACTCTATATATAGTAGGGAAAAGGTATAATTTTACCAGGCCAGGGAATACGCAGTTGATAAAAATGTGAAATTACTTGGCGCTTTCAGGTGGCACTTCTGAAAAACATTGGCCCAAATACTCAAAGATCATGAGTTCAAATTCCGATGATGCCAAAGCTATCAGTAGCTGGTAACCAAGTGAGCAAAACTGGCTGTATTCTTTGGGCAAGAGGGATTGCATTCTCTCTGCCAATCACAGTGACTTTGGCTAGTTGTGGGTATCTCTAAGCTGAGCTATATGGAAGAGGGCAGATAGCACATTATTCCAAGTGTGTTACACTGCTCTGAGAAGAAATGTCAAAAGATGGAACAGGATGGCTTCAAGAGGAAATGCGTGATAGCCACTTCCTGGTTGGTGGTTAAAATATTTAAGAGATACTTTGGTACTAAGTGCATTACAAAACCTCTCCGTGTAAAACTAATTTAATCCAGTTATAATATACTTATAAGAGGGCGAGGCATGAATCTACATGCTGGGCTACCCCAATTGCTACCCCACTTTTAAGTTTTCTGATTACACAGTAATTTGGGATGGCCTTTCTGTTTCTTCACGTGCAGCAGTAAAAGACCTCGGAGTGATTATTGACCCCAGTCTTTCATTCGAAACTCACATTGATAACGTCACCCAGATAGATTTCTTTCATCTCAGAAATATTGCTAAGATAAGAAATTTAATGTCACTACATGATGTGGAAAAACTAGTTCATGCTTTTGTTACCTCCAGGTTGGATTACTTTAATGCCTTATTGTCTGGATATTCTAATAAGTGCATAAACAAGCTCCAGTTAGTTCAAAATGCAGCAGCAAGAGTCCTTATTAGAACTAGAAAATATGACCACATCACCTCTGTCTTATCCACACTGCATTGGCTCCCAATCAAATTTCGTATTAATTATAAAATACTACTATTGACCTTTAAAGCACTGAATGGTCTCGCACCACAGTACCTGAGTGAACTTCTGCTCCTCTATGACCTGCCACGCCTACTTAGATCAAAAGGTGCAGGCTATCTGCTGGTACCTCGTATAGTGAAGGCTACATCAGGGGGCAGAGCCTTTTCTTACAAAGCCCCACAGTTATGGAACAGCCTTCCAAGTAGTGTTCTGGAATCAGACACAGTCGCAGCGTTTAAGTCTAGGCTGAAAACATATCTGTTTAGTCAAGCCTTGTGTTAATGGTGTTTATGAGGTAAAGGAGTAGATCTGGAGGGTCCTCAGACATAGAGTGTTTTGGTAAACTGGGATGTATGGACGCTGTCAGTCCCTACTCGCTTGCTCACTCGAGTTTGTTGACGGTGTAGTGGCCGCTGCTTTATGTCCCGGGGCTCCCTCATGCCTGTGTCACCTTCTGGCTCTCCCCTTTTAGTTATGCTGTCATAGTTAGTTGCCGGAGTCCCTGCTTGTACTCAGTGCAATATGTATGGACCCATCCCACGTGACGTCACGACAAATGTGGCTGCCATTTTGGACATGAACTACCAGTAGTCTACCACAGCCAACAACGAGGAACGACGGCGAAGCATCGAAAAGAATATAGCCATCAAAGAAAGTTTTTACTTTCAGCAAGACTTCCATCATGCCATTATATTGTTGTGCACCTGGATGTAGTAACCATCAACACACAAGGCAAGATTTATCATTTTATCAGATCCCGACAGATGCTGACCGACGGAGAAGATGGATGGTCTCTAAAATATTGGCAAAATGATGTTTATTGACATAGCAATCGTGTGTAACGGGAAGCATTTGCATATCCGAAGTGTTGTGTTTACATCAAAGATAAAATAAACCGATATGACAACGACTGCTGCTGCCAGGTTGGGGACACAAACTAGTAGAAAGGAAGTGTGCCAACAGTGCCAACACACTTCCTTTGTGGTCGATTCTGCTTTAAGGTAAGATGCATTTAATTATTCGTCTGCTGTGGGTTTGGAATCGGTAGCCTGACTGATTCGTTCATGTTTGCGGTGCCATTTGTTTGTTGACACGTGTTGAAATGGAAGATTGGTTGTTGACATGATTTCCAGTGATGCTTTGGTGCTGCTGTGGATCAGATGTGTTGAGTAGCCTGACTGTTTGTTTTTTTTCTTGTGTGTGGTATCATTGTTGACGCGAGGTTGTTTTTTGAACATGCCAATGCGGACACGATTTCCCCTGATGAGTTATGACTTCAGACGCGATGCGTGTGTGGAGGTGTGGAGTCCGCGTGATATGTGCGTAAGATAGGCTTCTCATGTGTTTGGAGATCCACGCTCTGAGACAAGCGCAAGCGCAAGCACCCCCCCCCCCCCCCCCCCCCCCCAAGGGAAAAAAGGGACCCCCCCGAAAATATCGGCATAGTTCGAACACTGGGTTGGAGAAAGTAATGGCAAATAGTGAGTGCACAAACCATAGAAGGTAAACTGTACACAGTGCCAGGGCAGTGTGATGGTATGTCTACTTTTAGATTGTGTTAGCTTATCAATGAACACACTCGTCACTCGACGAGTTTCACGTCTTTACGACGGATACTTAAATGTGTGTTAGGTATTATTGTTGCAGTTTAAGCAGTCATTGTAGCAGCTAGATGAGCGAGAACCGAAAGGGTCTGTGCCATAAACCGTTATTTCTTCATGTCCAAAATGGCGGTCGCGTTTACGAAGGTCATGTGAGTGGGAAGGGTCTATACTATTCCTACTTATTCAGGTGACATTGGGCATACCTAACAACCTGTGTTTTCTCTCTCTCTCTCTCTCTCTCTCTCTCTCTCTCTCTCTCTCTCTCCTCTCCCCCAAAATCTGTCCCTCTGATGCCCCTTTTCCACCAAAGCAGTTCCAGGGCTGGTTCGGGGCCAGTGCTTAATTTGGAACCGGGTTTTCTGTTTCCACTGACAAAGAACTGGCTCTGGGGCCAGAAAAAACGGTTCCAGGCTAGCACCAACTCTTTGCTGGGCCAGAGGAAAGAACCGCTTACGTCGGCGGGGGGGGCAGAGTTGTTAAGACCAACAACAATAACAAGACCGCGAAAGATCACCATTTTTAAGCGATGAGAAGCAGCAGCTGTACAAACGCGAAGTCATCCATTATTATTATTATTGTTGTTGTTGCTGCTGCTTCTTCCGTGTTGTTTTTGCTTCAATATTCGCACCAAGGTTTATGCAAACGTAGCGACGTAACTGACGTATACAACGACGTAACTGACGTATACAGCGACGTAATGACGTGGCTTCCCTTAGCACCGCGAGCTATGGAAAAGCAAACTGGTTCTCAGCTGGCTCGCAAGTTGAACGAGTTCTGAACCAGCACCAGCACTGGCCCCGAACCAGCCCTGGAACTGATTTGGTGGAAAAGGGGTATGAGTTACATGTTGGTCCTGGGATTGAGATGCTGACCTCTTCTGCTCCTCGGACCTGCCTGATCCATCCTGGTGCCCTGTGTCTGGTTGGAGTCTCATCACATCGCTCCTGTGGAGGACGGCCCCATGTGGACAGTTGAAAGTCACACCTGGAGGACGCTCTGGACTCTTACAGTAATGCTTTTATGGCTGAGGACTCCAGTTGACTCGCTAACTTTAGGACTGCAGTTGTCATGAACAGGTTTGCACTCAAGTTTCCATCAATGAAGAGTTTATAACATCAATGAAACTGACTTCATGTTAAAACTGTTAATGTTATAGTCATGTTGTCTGTTGTTGCCCAAATGAGGATGGGTTCCCTTTTGAGTCTGGTTCCTCTCGAGGTTTCTTCCTCATGTCATCTGAGGGAGTTTTTCTTTGCCACAGTCGCCACAGGCTTGCTCATTGGGGATAGATTAGGGATAAAATTAGCTCATGTTTTAAGCCGTTCAAATTCTGTAAAGCTGCTTTGTGACAATGTTTCTTGTTAAAAGTGCTATACAAATAAACTTGACTTGACACTTTCCTGTTCCCAAAAACATTACACACAATTATAAGCACAATGTGAGCATTATAATAAACTCTTGAAATTGGAGATAATTGGGGGAAAAAAACATTATTTACAGATACTCCTGGAAGTTACCAAAAACATTAAAATTACTTAAGATTAAGACTAAACCAGATTTTTTTGACAGTTACTGTTAACTTGAATTCCAGTTAAATTAATTAAGGTATGGTTGGAATTCATTTGGGCTGTTTAGTGAATGAATTCCAAACTGGTTTCTGTCATAAATTTAGTGCAGTGGAATATAATCTTTTTGCCAAGTTGTATAAACCTGTTATTTTCCAAACATAGAAAGGATAAACTTGCATTACATGATAAGCGAGGGCCAAGATGATGTTGTTGTTACTTCTTTTAACGTACAAAGTGTTATACAGCTAACACACAGATCCTTAAAGGATGCATCTGTACTATATAACAAAAGAAATATTGCTTTGCCAGTAAACTTGTTTGAGACAAGACAAAAACTTAACACAAATGACAAAAGGATGATTACAACATAACAAACATGAATGCAACAACTATCCAGAACTCAAGACTGTGTAGAAGAGGATCGAAAGGATGATGAAGACCAAATGGCGGAAGAAGAGATATCAGGGTGAAAGTGTATCTCTACTTCTCTTCCTTTTACTCTTGTCCTCCACTGTAGAATGGCAAATAACATGTGGGAAAAAATTAATCATACTCTTTCCCTGTAAAAATGTGTCTGAGCATCCTTTAATCTGAAGTTGCTTTATACACGGTTATTGGCTATCAGAAACTTTAGCACTTACAAATGCATTTATCCTGGTCAAGGATAAATTATCATCCAGCGTTATTTGTATCACACTGGTGGAAATAATATCTGCAGCCAGCAGCATTGTGCATGGAGCAGGACACCCTTCTACAACATGGTGTTCTGTACAGCCTCACTGTGTTTACTCTGTTTAACTTCTTGCCTCTCAGACATGTAACTGACCCCACACAGAAGGCAACATCCATCTCTATTACCACTACTCCTTGTCTATCTCTGTTCCCCCTTTATGTATGTAACAGAATGAATTTTCAAGCACGTCCAGCTCTCTCCTCCACCTCTTTCTCTCCACTCTTTGCACTATCCCCTAATCCTCAAATGGCTCTGTTTGCTCCCATTCGCTCGGCACTCTGCGACTACAACATAAACAGCTTAGTACAGTCCCCAGCAGAAAAGTGCACGTCATCATGAAAGGAGAAACTCTAAAACAAGACATAGGGCTGGACACACTCATCTGAACCCCCTCCTCCTTTTCCTCCTCCCTCTTTAGCTGCTCATCTTGCACACGCTCTCATCCCAACCCCCATTGCTCCCTCCCTCTCCCTTGCTCATGGAGCAGAGTCGAGGTGGGTGTTCTGACTGTTATGAGCTAGAGGGGATAATGGCAGCTCTAATGTAGCTTGCTGTTCCTGAGGGAGTGAGGGTGAAAGGGAGGGGGGAATGGACCAGACTTAAGATTTTGGTGAACTACAAAAAAAAAAAAAAATTAAGCGTTTCCTGCCCTTTCGTTCTCTTCTCTTGCCACACTTTTTACATGTTACTTTTTTCCGATGTTAAACTTTTTTTTTTATCATTCTCACTTTGTTTTTATAACACATACTCATCCCTTCCTGCTCCCCTCAACCCAGACACCCCACCCCCAAACACGCACTCAAATTCTTCAGCACCACTCAGTACCTCAAGGTGAACTTCCACACAGGAAAACTCTGCTGTACCGTGTTTGTTTGAAGTTTCACCTAATTCAGTTTCTGCTGAAGTTAATTGGTGAAACAAACATTTGTTTATCTGCACAGGAAACATGACATTGGTGGGGCGTTCAGGTGTATCAGCTTCTGTCAGTGCAAAGATCTTCGTCATGCTTTTGAGCGGCCGATGACAGAGTGACTACTAGAAAGTGTTATGGGTGTGTGACAGGAAGAGAGAAGGATGCCTGAGCATATCTTGTCAAAAATGAGTTTTGATGAGGCAGCAATCAATAAAGTAATAATCTAAAAACCCATTCTCCCCAGTTTAGAAGTCCTCTAACCTCTATCCAGCTCTCTCTCTCTCTCTTTCCAGGCAGTGCATACCTGTGGTTTCCTGTCAGCCTCCCTCCCTTCACCTCATACCTCATGTTCTCTTTCTAGCTTTCCTTTAATCCTCATACCTTCTGAGCTACTATGCTGTCTATTGAACACTGCAAAAAATTGAAAACTGAATTTGAGGAGAAAATTACTAGTTGAAATGATCTTGCTGCATGGACAGATATTTTTACTTGATAAAACATCTTAGAATAAGTTGGTTGCGATCTAGAACTAGGTTTAATAATCTCAGAATTAGTGTCTTGTATCCTTCTAATAGGAAATGCTAGATCGTTTCAACTATTTTCAAGATATTTTCACTTGATATCATTTTTTGCAGTGAACACTCACTCACCCCTGTCCTATCTTAATTAATAATCTGTACCATAACCCCTTAAAGTCCTGGATTCAGTTTTTTGTTTTAAAGCATGTTATCCCATAACCACTGTAAATACGACAAAAACTAATAGGAAAGGTATGACGGAGTGAGTCTGGACCCTCCCATGGATTTTAGGAATTAAATTGGTTAACCTGAAAATTAATCTGTTCTCTGTAGCAGTGATGTGGCTCTGAATGTTTTTTCTTTAGGCTCTGTTCTGTGTCCAGAGAGTCTTACAGTATGGTGTTATTAATGTGCCCAAATGTGCCCACATGTATCCCTTTGAACTCCCTGTAGGAGACGGAGGAAGTAGGGAGGGATGGAACAGATGAGGAGGAGGAGGAGGAGGAGGAGGAGAGGAAAACAGCTCCACCAAAAGGCTGGGATGCACAGCTGGGACCCAGCTGCAGCGGCCGAGCCCTGACACACGCACGCACGCATGCACCCACACACACACATACACACACACGCGCACACAAAGAGTCAAGAATAGTACTGTATAACCCTCTACTAACCCCTGATGTTGGCTCTGACGATTGTGTAAAAAAATAATAATCGTAATAATGATGGGTGGCCCAAGAACTTATGTGTGTGCTGAATATTTTGAGAACCATTACTTTTACTATAAATACCACAAAAAGCAGGGGGATGGAGGCAGACAGCAATGAACAGTTGAGAGAAGAAGCAGGCACAGAGAGAAGAGAAACAAGACGGTAGGAACATGCCTGGTTTTTGGAGGAGGTAACGCCAAGGAAACCAAGATTTACATTTTCAAACGGGTTTCATGGCAAGGCTGCATGTTGAGTGTCCTCATACACACAGACCACACACACTATCTCTGATGCTGGCTGAGCTCATTTCTAGTCTGACATGGCAGCTGATGTACAGTAGGTTATGTGTGCTTGGCCTTAATCTTCAGAAATGATCAGAAAAGCAATAATCACGGAAATCTGACATCCCTTATTCTGAGTATATCTGGAAATGTACCATGGAAACAGTTCATTATCTCAACATGCAGGTTGACTGCCATTATTCTAAACATCACTGACTCTATTGCCGCTTTTCCACTACAAACGCGGCTGAGTCGGGCTGAGCCGTGCCGTGCTGAGTCGAGCTGAGTGAGGCTATTGGAGTTGCATTTCGACTACAACCGCGCTGAGCCGCGCTGGCTGGAAGTGGGTGGACACATTGGGTGGAGTTAGCGAAAGTGGGTGGACGTCACGTGATGTCGTTAAGCAGCGCAAACAGTGACATCAGTGAGCTTTTAAGCGGTAGTCTCACAACCCGAATAGTAAACAATAAACATGGAGGACATGGAGTCATTAGTGTTGCTGGTCTTGGTGCTGTGGCTTGTTGTCACCGACAACGCCAACAGATACTGGCAAGAGCGTATAGATGAGGCGAGGCGCATAAGGCTTCAGAAATTCTCGTAATTCGTAATTCTTCTTCTTCCGGGTTTACGGTGTTTACAGATCCCAGCGTGCTCGCGGGGCGTGTGTGGGCATGTGAGGACACTCCTCCTCACCAATCAGTGCACAGGGGAGTGTCTGCTCACGCCCCCAGCCTCACTCAGCTCGCTTTGGCTCGCTTCAGCCCTACTCCAAAACAGTGCGAGTTTTAGGGGCTAAGCAGGGCTGAAGCAAGCTGAGTCGTGCTGTTTTTTGGTAGTCGAAACGCGAGCCGTGTCGGGCTGAAGTGAGCTGAAGCGAGCCGAAGTGAGCTGAAAAAGGGTAGTGGAAAAGGGCCATATGATGTCTGAACATGGGTTGAGTTCCCTTAATCTCACTCCTGAACATTTCCATTCTTTAATATGACAAAGTGAACTTTTCTGTAACCTGTTTCGACTTGTACTCAGCTTGTTAATTGGTGTGCTTACACATTTGTGTGTTTATGAATGTGTGAGTGTGTGTTATGAGCTGACAAGGACTCCAGGCTATGAGCCAACACGTTCCTGGCACAATACATGACCATCGTCCTTCTCTTCTTTGTCTTCTGTCTTTGTCATATCCATTTACCACTCTTGCTTATCTCCCCTTCTGATCAGCTCCTCTTAAGGATTTTCTAGGTGATAAAAGAATGCTTGTGTGCAAACAATTTATTTGTCATCAGAAATCTGAATATTTATCTTTGATGAGAAAGCTAAAATGCAGCCTCAGCAGGGCTTAGCAGGAGCTGCCAGAAGGTCTAACTTCACAATCTGCTCATTCTACAAAACTTTCCTTTCTTCAGTCCTGTGGTTTTTCCTCTTTCCAGACCCAGCATCTCTAACACTACCCTTTCCTCCAAGAATGAGAGATCAGCAACAGCATGCATATAGCAAACTATATCTGCAAGAGCTAACAGTGCAACTCTTCACCTCACAGCAAAAATATATTTCTGAGTCAGTTCTCTCCCTGTAGCTGTAGCTGTGAGAGTGAAGAATGATGCAGTGCTCGTGTGTGGCCTCAACGGCTGCAATCCTCAGCCAACGATGCTCGCTCACACACACCATGCTAACTAATTCACACTGATCATATTACACACACACACACACACACACACACACACACACACACACACACACACACACACATTCATGAACACACTCAGAAAACCAAGCAGTTCTAAATTGCTCTCAGTATCAAACAGTATAAAAACTCAATAACAACTGAAAAAGTCAAACATAAATATATTGATGTTCTATATGGAGCTTGGACTATAAAGTAAAACTAAAATCTGCCTTTTGGAATAATGCCAGATCCTGTACTCATACACACATGCATACACCAATTCTGAATCCTTATTTAACAAGAGCATACTTTCATGGTCTGAAGTGAGATTTGTAAGTAATCACAACAATGTGCAAAGAATGATTTGAAAAACAAATGAGGCAAATGGACTGGTTGAAATATATTCTTGGCTCACTTACAATTTGAAACAAATTAAATGGCACATTATTACATACTTTTGTCCAAAAGTTAGGTAGTTGGATAATATTAGTTTTTGACAAAAGATCTGGTATAGCAAGTGAGCATGGGTATTAGGGCTGATACTTGCATGAAGGCTATAATGGTATTGGATTGGATGTATTTTCTGACATAAACACGAACTATGTTGACTAACACAACACAAATCTTGGTTATAAAGGACATAAATAGTACCTCTCATGTTTTATATAACTTAGCAACAGGCGCCAACCCAGTTACTAAGGCTACATCCACACGACAACGGCAACGAGATTTAAAAAATATATATATCGCGTCCACATGGGCAACGGATCAGTAAAATATCAGGTACATATGGCAACGCAATGCTTGCTGAAAACAATGCAATACACATGCCACACCTCTAGGTGCACTGTAAGACGGTCCCATCGGAGACACCAGAACAATAGAAGAAGTAAGGACGCATGCGCATAAACTATTATGCGCGAGACTTCATATTAGCCACAAAGTCAGAAAAATCTGTTCGTAAAATTACATTATAATGACCAAATACAATGAAAAGTATTTTTCCAGTCTCACCTGTGAAAGGTAATCCCATGTGATCTCGTTTGGACGGCAAACCTGTTGGTACAGTTAAACGCAGCACATGAATGAGGCATCTTTATTCTCCGCTTTGACCCATCCAATATGGCGGCGAGGATGACGTATGATTCTACGCGGAAGGCGGCGTCTTTAATGGTCCGGAATAAATTGAATGCTACACGTTGATGGATTAATTTGTTCTTCTATGCCCTTTTTGAGGAATGTATTGTAGGACTTAAACCAACATCTGAAGAGGTGAGATCGCTCCTTTTTTTCCCTATTTTTGCTGGCGGGATTGACTCTGCCCTAAGGGCTATTCTCTCTCTCTCTCTCTCTCTCTCTCTCTCACTCACTTTGCACCATTACACAATAAATATTCACAGTGAAAATATTTTGTAAGCGCGTTTCATGAACCAAGTTATAGGATTTGTTGACAACTCGCATCGAGTTCGTTACACTTCTACCCGGCGTGAAGCACATGTGGTTGTGACGTCATCATAAACAAATCCGTTCTACTCATCCAGACGACTTCGCAACGGCGCCGTTGCCAGATTTTTTCACTCTGGAACCCGTTCTCAAAAGATTTCGTTTTGGGGCACCCAAAACGCTGGTGCCATGTGGACACCAGGCCTAAACGATAAACAATTTTATCAGATTCACCTGAATCCGCTGCCGTGTGGACAGGGCCTAAGAGAAAGTCAGTGTTGGATTGGTATTAGGTTCTGGACAATACCTGAAGTTCTAATATTGGTATGGCTTAAATTTCACAGGAATGAAACTGGAATAACAGTAAACTTGAAGTGTTTAAGTCCATATGGTGCTCCATAATCACTGGATAAGGTGTTTAGGTGGTACGGTGTTTCACTGAGGAGAAGACAACCTGTGTTGTCAAAGACTAATAGCCACACAACAGTCTCTCTAACTCAGTAAAACACCATTGAACAAACTAAGTGTCTTGTAAAGCCGGATAATTTCCTTCACCAGGAAACGCTCTTATTTGGTTTTCTTACTTTATGATTTGAGGGCCTTTTCTGAAGAGTGAGACAGCACCCAAAACCATGAGTCTGTATGCCAAAAGCATGAGGCTTGGCAATTTGCATATTAAGCAATGTATTCACAGCTGCACATTGTGACCTTAGTATTATAATCTTAATTAAGACTGAATGGGAGACAGAACGTTATAATATTAAAGTCCAAAAATCCCAAAGATACTAGGGCATACTATATATGAACAAAATGCTTCTAACTTCATTAATATAATTAGAGGTGGGACATAACAAAGTGCAACTGCTTTGTTATAGTACTTAAATGTGTATTTTTACATGTTCTTTTCACTGCATTTCTATTCAGTATAAATACACAGGTGATTCTAGAAAATTGTGCGCACTGATTGGTCAAAAAATTCGGACTAATCCTCAATAATCACCTCGAGCGAGTCAGCAAAATGGCAGCCAAGCACTTTCTCACCGTAAGTGAGGAAGAATTCAAATTATGAAAGAAAATGCTGTTCCTCAAAGCACTATAGATGCTATAAAGTTTGGTCTAAAACTATTCAAAGGGAAGGTGGAATTGTGCTTTATTTAATCTATTTCAAAACAAAGTATTCTATGTGACTTGGCATAGATAAGTAACACAAGTCTGCGCCACACCTTTATTACATTTGCATGCTGAGTTTGAAGTTTGAAATAACTGATTTTTTAATACAGCTTTTTAAACAATGACCTGCATATTTATAAAACAATTATCCACCTCAGGCTCAGTGAATAGCGATGAATATTAACCTCGACTTAGTCTCTTATCAGTTATTATTCACCGATATTCACTTCGGCAAATAATAGTTAAATAATAATTGTAACAACTCTCTGACTTTGGGAAACTCTCTGACTGGGAGCAGGCTTCAGAACAGGTGTGTTCTCTTTATTGTGCACAATTTTCAGTGACTATTCACATTACACAAACATGCTACACACACATGACAGGGTGTCACAGCTCTCTCTTTCATTCCTGGCTGTTTGAAAGACACAGAGAGGCACAGGCTAATAGACAGCCAGTAGTTAGACACAGGTGCACCTCGTCACATGTTACCGACTGGTTCACCCTGACTCCTCACTGTTCACAGCCAACGCTTGACCATGCCCTCGCTGCCACATACCCCCACCGCCTGACTCAGGCCGGGGAGCCGTCTGGCCTGCAGCTGACTCCCCCCCGGTGGGAGAGGTAATCTGCCACCACCACCATCTGTGCCCCCGGCCTGTAGACCACCTCAAACTTAAAGGGCTGAAGGGCCAGATACCAACAAGTGATCCGCGCGTTGGCATCCTTCATGCAGTGGAGCCACTGGAGTGCGGCATGGTTGGAACAGAGGGTGAATGGGCGTCCTATCAGGTAGTAACAGAGTGTGAGGACCGCCCACTTGATGGCCAGATGCTCCTTTTCTGTGGTGTTGTACTTTGACTCTCGCATGAAGAGCTTGCGGCTGATGTACAGCACCGGACGCTCCTCCCCCTCCAGCACCTGGGACAAAACGGCCCCCAGCCCTCTGTCCGACACATCTGTCTGCAAAACAAAAGGGAGGGAAAAGTCAGGAGAATGCAGCAGCAGGCCCCCACACAAAACTGCTTTTACCTGAGCAAAAGCCTGTTCGCACAGCTCCATCCACTAGACCGGATCTGGTGCCCCCTTTTTAGTGAGGTCAGTCAGTGGGGTGGTGACGTCTGAAAAGTTAGGCACAAACCACCTATAATAGCCAGCCAGCCCCAGGAACTGCCTCACCCCCTTTTGGTCTTAGGTCTCAGGCAAGCCGCAATTGCTGCAGTCTTGTCAATTTGGGAATGCACCTGCCCATGACCCAAGTGGAAGCCCAGATACCGTACTTCCACCTGTCCAATTGTACACTTTTTCGGGTTTGCTGTGAGCCCAGCATGCTTCAGCGACCTCAGGACCGCCCTGAGATGTTGTAGATGCCGTTCCCAATCATTACTATAAATTATTATGTCATCTAAGTAGGCCGCCGCATATGCATTCTGGGGACGTAGAATTTGGTCCATGAGACGCTGAAACATTGCTGGGACCCCAAACAACCCAAAAAGAAGGGTGACAAATTGGTGTAAACCAAACACAGTGGAAAAGGCTGTTTTCTTGCGGGATAATGGAGTCAAGGTGATCTGCCAATATTCCTTTGTTAAATTGAGTGTCAAGTAAAAGTGAACCGCACCCAACCGATTGAGCAGTTCATCAGTGTGAAGCATCAGATATGTGTCAAATTTAGACACCTCATTGACTTTTCGATAGTCCACACAGAATCGGACTGACCCATCAGTCTTGAGAAACAAGACCACTGGGCTGCTCCAGTCGCTGTCTGACTCCTCAATTACCCCCATCTTAAGCATAGCCTGGAATTCATCTCGAACCACATTTTTCTTGTGCTTGGGGAGCCGACACGGACGGCTGCGTACCCCCCCATGTGGTGTTCTATGAGGTCAGTGCAACCAGGGAGGGGCAAGAACACATTGCAGAATTCCTCCTGCAACCCAATAACCTGTGCTCTCTGGGACTGTGAGAGGTGGGCTCCACAGGGGACCGGGGTGAATTGAGCTGCACTTTTTAGACTTACTTCAGGTCCCAGCTCTGCCCTCTCCGAAACTACTATCACCAGAGCCACAGGAACTTCGTCTCTCCACGGTTTCAGGAGATTGAGGTGGTAAATTTGACGTGTCACCCCTGTCTGGACATTTGACGTCATAGTTGACCTCCCCAATTTGCCGTGTGACATCAAAGGGCCCTTGCCACTTCGCAAGCAATTTTAAGTTTGAGGTGGGCAGTAAAATGGGGACTTTATCTCCCGGTACAAATTCCCTTAGCTGTGCCCCTCTGTTGTACAGGCGAGCTTGACGTTCTTGGGCCTGTAGCAAAATCTCCTAGGTTATGTGACTCAGTGTGTGGAGTTTTGCTCCCAGTTCAAGAACATATTGAATTTCATTTTTGCTTTGAGAAGGACCCTCCTCCCAATTTTCTCTAATGATGTCTAAGACACCATAGGGCTTGCGCCCATACAGCAATTCAAATGAGGAAAACCTGGTGGAGGCTTATGGAGCCTTGCGTACTGTAAACAACAGAGGGTCGAGCCACCTGGGCGGCACAGTGGTGTAGTGGTTAGCACGGTCACCTCACAGCAAGAAGGTTCTGGGTTCAAGCCCAATGGCCAATGGGGGCCTTTCTGTGTGGAGTTTGCATGTTCTCCCCATGTCTGCGTGGGTTTCCTCCGGGTACTCCGGTTTCCCCCACAGTTCAAAGACATGCGGTTAGGTTAACATGGGGCAGCCATGGGCTGAAGTGCCCTTGAGTAAGGTACCTAACCCCCAACTGCTCCCCGGGTGCTGTAGTATGGCTGCCCACTGCTCTGGGTGTGTGTGCGTGTGTTCACTGCTTCAGATGGGTTAAATGCAGAAGACGAATTTCACTGTGTGCTTGAGTTTGCATGTGACAAATAAAGGCTTCTTCTTCTGTCCCAGTTTTTAACATCCTCATGAACAAACTTATAAATCATGTTTTTAAGTGTTTGGTTAAATCGTTTGACCATCCTGTCCACTTGCGGATGATAAAGACTAGTACGAATTGATTTAATCCCCAATAATTCATACAATTCATGCAGTGTGCATGACATAAAAGTAGTGCCTTGATCAGTCAGGAGTTCTTTTGGAATCCCAACTCGGGAGATAATGTGGAAGAGTGCCTCTGCAACACTGCGTGTTGAAATACTGCAAAGAGGCACTGCTTCTGGATATCGCATTGCATAATCCACTATGACTAAAACAAAGTGATACCCGCGTGCAGATCTATCTAATGGCCCGATGCAATCCATGCCAATTCTTTCAAAGGGAATCGCAATTAATGGTAATGGGCCCAATGGTGCTTTTGGTATGGCCACTGGGTTTACCAGTTGGCATTTGCGACAAGCTGCACACCACCTGCGGACATCGGCATGAATCACTGGTCAACAGAAATGGGCCATGAGACGATTTAGTGTTTTATCCTGCCCCAAATGCCAGCCAAAAGATTAGGATGAGCTGCATGGGATAAAAGTTCCCTATAGCTCTTTGGGACCAACAACTGTGTCATCTCTTTTTTTGTTTGAGTGTCTTGCGTCACTTGATATACAGTGGTGCTTGAAAGTTTGTGAACCCTTGAGAATTTTCTATATTTCTGCATAAATATGACCTAAAACATCATCAGATTTTCACACAAGTCCTAAAAGTAGATAAAGAGAAACCCAGTTAAACAAATGAGACAAAAATATGATACTTGGTCATTTATTTATTGAGGAAAATGATCCAATATTACATATCTGTGAGTGGCAAGAGTATGTGAACCTTTGCTTTCAGTATCTGGTGTGACCTCCTTGTGCAGCAATAACTGCAACTAAATGTTTCCAGTAACTGTTGATCAGTCCTGCTCACCGGCTTGGAGGAATTTTAGCCCATTCCTCCGTACAGAACAGCTTCAACTCTGGGATGTTGGTGGGTTTCCTCACATGAACTGCTCGCTTCAGGTCCTTACACAACATTTCGATTGGATTAAGGTCAGGACTTTGACTTGGCCATTCCAAAACATTACCTTTATTCTTCATTAACCATTCTTTGGTAGAATGACTTGTGTGCTTAGGGTCGTTGTCTTGCTGCATGACCCACCTTCTTTTGAGATTCAGTTCATGGACAGATGTCCTGACATTTTCCTTTAGAATTTGCTGGTATAATTCAGAATTCATTGTTCCATCAATTGATGGCAAGCCATCCTGGCCCAGATGCAGCAAAACAGGCCCAAACCATGATAACTACCATCACCATGTTTCACAGATGGGATAAGGTTCTTATGCTGGAATGTAGTGTTTTCCTTTCTTCAAACATAACGCTTCTCATTTAAACCAAAAAGTTCTATTTTGGTCTCATCTGTCCAAAACATTTTTCCAATAGCTTTCTGGCTTGTCCACGTGATCTTTAGCAAACTGCAGATGAGCAGCAATGTTATTTTTGAAGAACAGTGGCTTTCTCCTTGCAACCCTGCCATG
This sequence comes from Neoarius graeffei, assembly GCF_027579695.1. Lineage (NCBI taxonomy): Eukaryota > Metazoa > Chordata > Actinopteri > Siluriformes > Ariidae > Neoarius > Neoarius graeffei. Next base: position 57,410,169 of record NC_083572.1, read on the forward strand.
CACACCACTGTTGTTCAGTGTTCTCCTGATGGTGGACTCATGAACATTAACATTAGCCAATGTGAGAGCCTTCAGTTGCTTAGAAGTTACCCTGGGGTCCTTTGTGACCTCGCATGACTATGACATGCCTTGCTCTTGGAGTGATCTTTGTTGGTCAACCACTCCTGGGGAGGGTAACAATGGTCTTGAATTTCCTCCATTTGTACACAATCTGTCTGACTGTGGATTGGTGGAGTCCAACTCTTTAGAGATGGTTTTGTAACCTTTTCCAGCCTGATGAGCATCAACAATGCTTTTTCTGAGGTCCTCAGAAATCTCCTTTGTTCATGCCATGATACACTTCCACAAACATGTGTTGTGAAGATCAGACTTTGACAGATCCCTTTTCTTTAAATAAAACAGGGTGCCCACTCACACCTGATTGTCATCCCATTGATTGAAAGCACCTGACTCTAATTTCACCTTCAAATTAACTGCTAATCCTAGAGGTTCACATACTTTTGCCATTCACAGATATGTAATATTGGATCATTTTCCTCAATAAATAAATTATCGAGTATAATAGTTTTGTCTCATTTGTTTAACTGGGTTCTCTTTATCTACTTTTAGGACTTGTGTAAAAATCTGATGATGTTTTAGGTCATATTTATGCAGAAATATAGAAAATTCTAAAGGGTTCACAAACTTTCAAGCACCACTGTAGCCTATCTTTAATAATACAAAAATACGGGAAGGACAGCGCAGCAATAGGTTGGAGTATTTGACCATCACTTACTTTCACTTGGCCAAAAGCGTGTCTCAGAGACTCATCACATGTGTGCTCCAATGGTAAATTCTGAAGGGAGTCCCCAGAGAGAGAGGAGAGCTCTCCTTCCTCTCCGTGTCATCATGATGTGGACCTGACGTGGACAGTCCTAGGATTGCCTCCCCAGCTAACATTCCCCCATGTCATACTACTGCAGGACCCACCCACTACTAACTGTTTCATTAATGCTTTAAACCCTGGCCAGTCTGTGCCCAGGATCAGTGGGTGTGTGGGGCTTGGAGTAACCACTGCCTCCACACGATGCTTTTCTCCCCAGAAGTGAATGGTGACGGGTATTAGCGGATATTTGTGAATGTCCCTGTGCACACATTTGACCTTCACCAATTGTGCATTTCCCAGTGCCCCCCATTGAATCAGGCTTTGATGCATGGAGGTCTGATTACAACCATAATCCACCAAAGCCTGATGTGTATCCCTTGAATACTCACAACTATCCTGTACTCTCCCACTCAATCAGGGGTAGCCTGTGGTGCATCAGGGACACGAATCACTAGCCCTGCCTCCTTGCTGAAATGCTGATTCCCCACCTTCCCTCCACACCTACAGACCTGCCCAGGCTCGCTCTCAGCTCTGGTGGGCATGGATGAGTTCATCTGTGGATAGAGAGAGGGGGTTAATGGCAGCACAGACACAGAGGGAGAAGGGAGAGTAGAAACATAAGGACAGACATGAGTGCAGGGAGCGGGTTTCTGGGGAATTGGCCCCCGTTTCTGCAGGGCTGGGGTAGGGGAGGGGTGAGGAGAGAGTGGGGGCAGAGAGGGGGAGAGAGAGGGGGAGAGAGAGGGGGAGAAAGCGAAAGTGAGAGAGAGAGCAGAGGAGAAGTTGTGGGAGTGCCCGCTCCTGGAAACCCAGTCAGGGGGTCCTTAGCCAGCCTGACTGCCTCCTCCAGTGATGCCACTCGGTGACATCAGATCCATGCTGACGTCTTGCTCAGCAACTGGGCGATGAACTGCTCCAGTGTCACTCACTCGAGGATGGTCTTGACGTCGCACAGTGGCTGCTGGCAGGCGTCCTGGAGCTGTTGCGTGAACACAAACGGCCGGCCCACTTTGCTGTATATGCCAGCGAGTGGAAGCGCTGGTGCTGCTCTTCTGGGCCATGGCCGACCCGCTGTAGGATGGCCTGCTTCAAGTTGGAGTACTCCAACATGCTGGTGGCAGGGAGCTGCCGAGCCGTGAGCTGAGCTTCCCCCGACAGGAGCAGCAATAGGCTAGCTGCCCATTGTGAGGTTACTCACAAGCTCACCTCTGTGGCATGCTCGAACAGCACAAGGAAGGCTTCAGGGTCGTCCTGTAGCCCCATCCTGATCAGCTGGATGGGCATGCTGGCCGCAGGGACGGCCGCTGGAGCACTCGTTGACTGGACCCAGCTCTGGATCACCTGCCGGTTTTCTGCCTGGGCTTTGAGCAGAGCCTGGAAGCGCCACCCCTGATCCACTGACAGCACGACAAGGGCATGATGCTGGCACTGGAGATTATTGGCAAGCATCTGGAGGAGCTCTCTGACTGGTTCAGACTCCATGGTGGCATTTGTTCCTCAGTCCTGGGTTTTGGCACCAGTGTAACAACTGTCTGACTTTGGGAAACAGAAGAACTGGGAGCAGGCTTCAGAACAGGTGTGTTCTCTTTATTGTGCACACTTTTCAGTGACTATTCACGTTACACAAACACATTACACACACACACACACACATACACACACACACACGACAGGGTGTCACAGCTCTCTCTCTTGTTCTTACCTGTTTGAAAGACACGCAGAGGCACAAGTTAATTGACAGCCAGTAATTAGACACAAGCGCACCTTGTCACATGTTATCTACTGGTTCACCCTGACTTCTCGCTGTTCATAGCCGATGCTTGACCACGTCCCCGCTGCCACAATCATATAGTTGAAAAGTCATGACAGATCAGATTGTGAAGCATCAGACAGCTTCAAGGATTAGATCTAAATTCTAAACAAATCTAATGCATTAACAAGATTGAGGCCTATTACTCATCTCCAGTCTTACTATCATCATAACTGGTCTTATTACTCACTCTTTATTGCTGTCTTTCTCAGACAGACATCAGATATTACTCTCCAACATTCCAGCTGCAGTTACTTTAAACATAGTCGTCATTTTGTCCTGTCCAATTCTTTGTGAGTGGGATAAATATGTGCAGTACCTCATAGGTTGAATTATTAAATACACCCCAGTGCTGTGCTTACATCACAACATAATTACTCCAGTGATTATAATTACAGTTTTATCCAATCCTACTTTTGTAAATCCCTGAATTATAAATGATGCATAAATTGCATAAAACACCAACATACTGAGATTTAACAGGTAATGTTTAATTAAGCACTAAAATTTAATTCAAGATGCTGCGCATTATGTAATGATGATATTGTTAATAATATTAGTCCAGTCTCTAATGTTAAAATGCATTGCTTTAAAGGGACATCCACGTGCACGTGCGAAGGTCATTCTCATTTCTATTCAGTCTGGCCAGATTAAGGTTTTTATGTCTATGGAGAAAAGAAAACGTAACATGTTTAGAGTTTTGGTTGGTTTGTTCTAGAGAGAATTGCAGAAATGTGTATATTTTGAAAATAAGTCTTTGTGCAACACCGGCCCCCCCAAATGATATTAGGAATGCTGCATTAGCTGCTACTAATTCTATCTACTATTTTACTCGTATTGTATCTTGAGCTTTTTGGTAATACAAGTGGAACTGATTTACCTTTTTGAACTAGACTGTTCTGTTTAGATCACCGTCTACTTCTCCTTTCACTTCAGAACAGACACAAAGAGATGCCTTCTCCCCCTATAACCTGCACTTATTCTCTCTCCATCTCACCATCGTTCACCCATTTTCCTTCTTGCCTCCACTTATCAGACAGAAAGAGGGGAAGGAATCCTTGAGTGGATAAAAGAGGCTACACTCTCTCCTACCTGGGGTGGGGCAAACATTCAAACGTTTATGATGAGGGGTAGGAAAAGAAAGGGAGAGGAAAGACAGAGAGCAAAGGAGAGAAGAGGAATAAAGGAAAAGCTCTTGTGCCTGAGAGAGCAGGTCTGCTGAGAGCCAGGGTGTAGGGCTCTTGGGAAGTTTGTCTTGTAATTGAGTCAATTGTTGACCTCCTGTTCAGCCTGCCCAGGCTACTCTGAAGAGAAAACCTCCAGAATAATAAATGCTCTCTCTCTCTCTTCCTTCCTCTACTCCGTTGTCTCAGAGTGATTGTGCTGTAATTCAAAGGCTGAGTTAGGGGAAGTCGTACAATCTTATCACTCACTTTCTCCTTCTTTCACATTCTCACTCTTTTCACTCTTTTTTTGTTCTCTCTGTGGGATGAATTTTAATCACCCACTCCTCCTGCAATTGCTCAGTGCTTCCTACCTCACTTCCCCCACTCATCATCCCTTTATAACCTAATAGTCTTTTTTCCCCACTGGACAGTGGGGTACAGCATGGTACAGAAACAAACAATCTCATTTTTCGTTGTTGTTTTCATTGCCAAGTGAATTGTACTGTAACTAAGTATGTGTAATGAATTTGGTTCTTAGCAGTTTATCAAATGTATTGAACCGGGACATATAGATTAGATTAGATTAGATTAGATTAGATTAGATTAGATTAGATTAGATTAGATTAGATTAGATTAGATTAAACTTTATTGATCCCTTTGGGAGGGTTCCCTCAGGGAAATTAAAATTCCAGCAGTATCATTACTGAATAAACAGAAAATAGAAAATAGAGAAAACTTCTAGATAAATTAAGTATTAACATATACAAATGTAAAAAATAAATACATATAGGTGAAGCTAGAAACAGCACAGACCATCATCACACAATCATGATGTGCTGATAATTGTTTTGGCCAAACTCTGCACAGAAAGACCCTCGCCGGCCACGGGGCTCGAACCCGGACCTTCTTGCTGTGAGGTGACAGCGCTAACCACTACACCACTGTGCCGCCCTTTTCTATTTCTGGATAAAGAAAATTGTTAATATTGAGCGGTAGACACATAACAAATACAATAATTGCTATGTGTCTACCACTCAATATTAACAATTTTCTTTGTATTTCCAAGATACGTCATGTTTTATCTGGTCAACTTTATTTCATTTGTTAATATACAGCCATTCTTGCATTTCAGGCCTATATCGCATTCAAAAAAAATGGGACGGGGCAATTTTGGGCTACTAATGAGGTAAAACAATTAAATAATGATATGATTTGAAAGAGGTGATGTCAACAGATGACTGTAATCATGATCTGGTATAAAATCAGTATCCAGGAAAGGCCTAGTCTTTGAGGAGCAAAGATGGGCCGAGGATCTCCAGTTTGTCAACAAATGTATGTTAAAATTTTTGAAATGTTTCAAAACAATGTTAATTGCATCTGGGATGGACCATCACACAGTGGAAATATGTATTGTGGTCAGATGAATCAGTATTCCAGGCATTTTTGGGAAGAAATGGACGCCGTGTGCTCCGGACCAAAGGCGAAAAGGACCATCCAGACTGATACCAGCAACAAGTCCAAAAGCCAAGGTCTGTCATGATATAGGGTTGTGTCAGTGCCCTTGGCAAAGGTAACTGTGGCAGCGGGGGCATGGCCAAGCATCGGTTTGTGAATGGAGGGCGGGGCCAGGGAAGGTGAGTGGCAAATACACCTGTTGTCAATTAATGTTGTGTCGGTGTGTGTTTTGCAGTGAGGATGGAAGGTAAAAAAGGAGGGAGAAAGCGAAGAGAGAGGATCTCTCCCAACCAGAGCACGTCTGTGTGTTGTGTGCGTGTGTGTCTGAGATTGAGACCGTGAAACAATAAAAAGTGCTGAAAAGTGAATGTCAAGAAAACACAAAGTAAAGTCTGTGTTCACCTCATTTCCTGCCTGCTGCACTTCAGTATTCCACCCACGTCAGGGACATACTACAGTAACTTACACTTCTGTGATGGCAGCATTAAAGCAGAAAAGTACACTGCGATTTTGGAGCAACATATTCTACCTTCAAGACGACATCTTTTCCAGAGATATTTCAACAAGACAAAGCAAAACCACATTCTGCACACATTACAAAGACATGGCTGTGGAAGAAGAGGGTGCCTGTCCCCTCTGTGCCCAAAAGATAATGTGTGGCGAATTCTGAAATGAAAAATATGACAACAACGACCCCGTACACAGCAAAATCCCCAGTGTTGAATTAACACCTAGAGTGTTTATATAGGTCCAATTGGACCTATATAAACACTCTGGGTGTTAATTCAACAGTCAGTGCGTTTACATGCACATAGAGAAAATCGAATTTCTGCCGTAGCTCGACTGAAATCGAAGTTCTAAATGCCATGGAAACACCTTAGCTCGGCTGAAATCGAACCAAACTGGATTTCTCGTAATCGAACTACGCGACCTAGATTATGCGATTGTAGCCGAGCTACTTAGTGCATGTAAACCCTATCGAGCTACGTAGTCGAGCTACTTACTTCAGCACTGCCCCTTCCGGAAGTGACGAGTGACGAGACCACAAGCAGGAAACACGACAGCCTCGGTTGGCATGACAACAGTAGTAGAAACGTGCACTTCTGGAGCAATGAGGAGATAGAGTTCATGCTCATTCAGCTTAAGGAATTGAATATATATATATATATATATATCTCATCTCATCTCATTATCTCTAGCCGCTTTATCCTTCTACAGGGTCGCAGGCAAGCTGGAGCCTATCCCAGCTGACTATGGGCGAAAGGCGGGGTACACCCTGGACAAGTCGCCAGGTCATCACAGGGCTGACACATAGACACAGACAACCATTCACACTCACATTCACACCTACGGTCAATTTAGAGTCACCAGTTACCCTAACCTGCATGTCTTTGGACTGTGGGGGAAACCGGAGCACCCGGAGGAAACCCACGCGGACACGGGGAGAACATGCAAACTCCACACAGAAAGGCCCTCGCCGGCCCCGGGGCTCGAACCCAGGACCTTCTTGCTGTGAGGCGACAGCGCTAACCACTACACCACCGTGCCGCCATATATATATATATATCGATGTTGCTGTCCTCGTCGTCGTTCTTCTTGTGAACACGGAACTGATAACTTTGTTTATACTCTTGAATAGCTCTTCTTCATGACGACAACCGGAAGTGTACCAACACGATGGGGCGTGTAGCGCCACCTGTGGCTCGGGTGCACAATGTACCTCACACAATAGCTCGATTTCCTTGTGTGCATGTAGGATTGGATTTCTCTGGCACCCCTGCTGGGACCCTTAGCTCGATTACCGACAGCAGCTCGATTTGGATGTGCATGTAAACGCACTGACTGAGGAATTTGCTGTGTACTGTTGCACACCTTAAGACCTGTTTGCAAGAAGAATGGACCAAAATAACACCTGAAACACTTCATCACTGGGTGTCTTCAGTCCCTAAACATCCTTAAAGTATTGTGAGAAAGAACAGCAACATTACAAAGTGGTAAATTCTTTACGGTCCCAACTTTTTTGAAATGGGTTGCAAATTGAAATAAGTGTTTATTTAAAAAAACAACAGTAAAATTCACAAGATAAAACACCAAATAATATGCTGTTGTATTGTTTTGAGTGCAGTACAGGTCAAAGATTATTTACAAATCATTGTTTTTAGTTTTAAGTTCAATTTCAACATACCGTTCCAACTTTTTCTCATTTGGGGTTGGAATTAACAATAACGTGTTTAATTTATATAGTGCCTTTCCTACACCCAAGGTCGTTTGACAGTTACAAAAAACATAAAAAACCAAGCAAACAAACAAACAAACAAACAAACAAACAAACAAACAAAAAACAAATAACCCCAGAGTCCTCCAAAAGCTGTCAGGCTGCAATTATGCTCACAGTCTCACCGAAAGGTGCACACAGGAATGTCTCACACAACCTGCACAGCCGCAATGCCGCCGGGCAACAGCGCTCAGTACCCTGCGCCATGGATCACAAAGAGAGCACGGAAACATCGATGCTCAAGACTGGGTCTGGAGCTATGTCACAACCGACAACCAGTGGATGAAGGGATAAAATCAGCAAGACATTTAAACAGAAAACAAACATCAAACAGCAGACTCTCAAACGGGAAAGTAAACATAGGCCTACAGAAACAAGAACTCCTCCTACTTTCACAGATACTTTTACTTTCACAGATATTTTTATTTTCATGTGTATCGTTAAGCCATTGGCAAACGGAGACACTCGATCAGGATGAGAATAGTTTAGGATTCAGATTAGTAAATGTACCATGTTGTACCTGTCCTTTGACATCTTTAAAGGGGTCCAAAATATAACATATACGGTTGCTGATGTGACAAAGTAACGTATTCATAAGTATTCTATCAAATTTATGTACTAGAAAACAACGAAATATCTTGGTAATTGTAAATATAATACTTTATTAATAGTCGGTACGCTAAACCACACAAGAGTCGCCATTTTTAAAAGACCGTGACGTCAGCCCTACCCACTGCACTAGTGGAACTCGTGTAATCATGGCGTCGGGCGCATCAAGTGAAAGCGACAGCTCTGTCGAATCGTACGAAGAGATCCCGCAAGACACACTGCAAGCAGGCTATGGCTTAGAAGGGTACCAGTTTGAACCTAGGAGAGGTACTCTCGACTCCGGTGATGACGAAATAAGAGAAGAAAGCTCGGATGACGGCGAGGATGAGACCGATACTGATGCTGAGCGTGGGGCAGAGCGTCTGCGTGCAGGTGACACGGCGTGGTGCTCGTGCGGAAAATGTAACGTGGAGTTGCTCAGGAGTCCAGCAGAATTTATTTGCTGCAATGAGATAGGCGCCACCCGTGGACTTGCGAAATCGTCGCAAGAGGCAGAAACAGGTATTTCCAACCTCAATGAGCCATATTGTTTATTTACAACTGGGCACATACATACGTCATAAGTGTTACGCAGAGAAAATTAAGGTGCATTCTGATTGGATAAAATTAATATCATGGCGGGCTGTTCAAACTGCGGAAATAGTTTGCTCGAGCTACTTTCAAAACACTATAACTTTCCAACCTTAGAACAAAAAACTTTTGTAAGTCTTGAATAAGGTTCGTCATTGTGTGTTTTATTGTTATATTTACTCTATATATTGCCCTCTGTTCCCCTTTAACTACTGAAATCACTACAGTCTGGACTCCAATACTTAACCAAACAAAAATAGACTCAACAGGTTATTTCCAATGCCATTTAACACACACACTGAGTTAACTGTCAGTTACTGTGTTGTGTCTACATGTTCTGAGTCACTGAGTTCCATGGTTTAATGATGCCTTAGACAGTGGAAAAGTCTTCTTACCCCATCGCCTGCCTGTTTGCCCAAGAGCTTTAGGCTACATCCACACGACAACGGCAACGAGATGTTATTTAAAAATATATCGCGTCCAAATGGGCAACAATCAGTAAAATATCAGGTCCATATGGCAACGCAACGCTTGCTGAAAACGATGCAATACACATGCCACACCTCTAGGGGCGCTGTAAGACGGTCCCTTCGGAGACACGAGAACAATAGAAGAAGTAAGGACGCATGCGCATAAACTATTATGCGCGAGACTTCATATTAGCCACAAAGTCAGGAAAATCTGTTCGTAAAATTACATTATAATGACCAAATACAGTGAAAAGTATTTTTCCAGTCTCACCTGTGAAAGGTAATCCCATGTGATCTCGTTTGGACGGTAAACCTGTTGGTACAGTTAAACGCAGCTAATCTTTATTCTCCGCTTTGACCTTTCTAATATGGTGGCGAGGATGACCTATGATTCTACGCGGAAGGCGGCGTCTTTAATGGTCCGGAATAAATTGAATGCTACGTTGATGGATTAATTTGCTCCTCTACGCCCTTTTTGAGGAATGTATTGTCGGACTTAAACCATCATCTGAAGAGGTGAGATCGCTCCTTTTTTTCGCTATTTTTGCTGGCGGGATTGACTCTGCCCTACGGGCTATTCTCTCTCTCTCTCTCACTTTGCACAATTACACAATAAATATTCACAGTGAAAATATTTTGTAAGCGCGTTTCATGAACCAAGTTATAGGATTTGTTGACAACTCGCATCGCAATGAGAAGATCATTGGCACTACTGGTGTTAAGAATCAGACCATTTCATAAATGAATATTTTGCTGTAGAGCTGCAGTGTTTGTACAATTGCATGTTTTTGCTTCACTATTACTGTCACTATTCTGCTTCTTGCATTACTACTGTGAACTAACACTGAACATAATAATAATAATAATAATATCCAAGCTCGTGTTTCACTCTCACTAGTGCTCTGTAAGGCTTTTTCCTGGTGATATTCGTTACACTTCTACCCGGCGTGAAGCACTGACAGTCATGTGGTTGTGACGTCATCGTAAACAAATCCGTTCTACTCATCCAGACGACTTCACAACGGCAACGTTGCCAGATCTTTCCACTCTGGAACCCGTTCTCAAAAAGATTGCGTTTTGGGCACCCAAAACGCCGGTGCCGTGTGGACGCCAGGCCTAAACGATAAGCAATTGTATCGGAGTCACATGAATCCGTTGCCATGTGGACAGGGCCTTAGAGTCATGTCTTTGTGTACATGGACGACAAGAGTCTTTCCTTCAGTTTAGGTATATTTGCTCCAAAAGCGTGAGAAGCTGACATTTTTCAATTGTCTCTTTCTGTTGACACTATACCATCATACCGTAATGGTTTATAATATAGTAGTTAACTGGTCAGTCTACATAATTAACATTGCTAACAATTAACAATGAGATACATAAGTTCAAATCATAATTAGCAGCTGTATTTGAGTGATGTTAAAAATAAAAACAAGGCGTATTGTGTTTTATTCCTCATTTTTATTTGTTTTCTATTTTTGTTGTCTCTAATGTACTGTAATGAAAGTGTATGCATTAGAGAAAATATCCTGGAGGTTATGAATGAAGAAAGTGCAGTATGAGCCTATATCAGGATTATCGACCTCTGAACCCCTCAAACTTCTGCCTCCACACAATCCCTACTGCCAACTACTCCACCTTTACTTTCAGCCATTTACTTTTACTGTTTTGTGTTTTGTTCAATCGACTCGATAATCTATTACTCCAGCACTGATAATGAAACTCTATCCAGTGTGAATTTACTTGTTCATGCTTCATACACACAGGTGTTCCATAATAACTACGTGTTGCATATGATTAGAGATTATACCTGTTCTAAAATTTGACGATTAGTGCTAAACTATATCACATGGTGTAAAACACACTCGACCCGGTGGAAGCTGTGTTATATAAACTATACCAAATGGACAACTAAGTGTTCTTTCATCCTCTTTATTCCGTCTCATCTCCTCTGCAGTGTGTCCCCTCTCCCCAAGTGTTTGTTAGGAAATCCTGAGTAAACCACGGCTGTTTGTTCTCGCTTTGTGAACGACCCGTTTTTATAGACTTCCACTGTTGACAGTTGTTTTACTTCTGTTGGCCTCGTGCAAGCTGGATAACACTGTGCAAACATGTACGTGTACACACTCGCGATCTCTGAAACACTCATGGACTCACACAATGAGCACAATCAAGTACATATCCCACTTGAAGAATTTGCTAGTAACAGTATAAGCTAAACAGCTTAAAAGACCCTTAATCAAATTAATTAGCCACTTAATTAAAGCAGTATTTCTTTTAATAGGTTTGCTTTTATTAGGATTATTGTTTGCTTTTGAGCCTAAAACACCACAGTTAAAGTCCTTGTACTACATATATAATAACTCAACTTGCCAAGTAAGGTTTGTTTCGGCTTATGTCAGTATTTGGCATTAATTACAACTATTGTGTGTGTGTGTGTGTGTGGGGGGGGGGGGGGGGGGGTCTGACGTTATGTAAGCTGCATATAAAAATATAAACAGCTTTGCAAGCTTTTCTTTTACTGCAGGCGAAAATAAAGGTGTCTGACCAAAAACATCCCACATTAATTACACAAATCAAACTCAAAGTGGAGAAAACTGGGGCCCTGTCCACACGGCAACGGATTCAGGTGAATCTGATAAAATTGTTTATCGTTTCGGCCTGGCGTCCACACGGCACCGGCGTTTTGGGTGCCCCAAAACGAAATCTTTTGAGAACGGGTTCCAGAGTGAAAAAATTTGGCAACGGCGCTGTTGCGAAGTCGTCTGGATGAGTAGAACGGATTTGTTTACGATGGTGTCACAACCACATGACTGTCAGTGCTTCACGCCGGGTAGAAGTGTAACGAACTCGATGCGAGTTGTCAACAAATCCTATAACTTGGTCCATGAAACGCACTTACAAAATATTTTCACTGTGAATATTTATTGTGTAATGGTGCAAAGTGAGAGAGAGAGAGAGAGAGAGAGAGAGAGAGAGAGAATAGCCCTTAGGGAAGAGTTTTTAGTCCAAACACTGCGGAAGCAGTACCAAACCGCGCACCGCCTGTGCGCTTTCCAAAAACAAAAACAATCCCGCCAGCAAAAATAGGGAAAAAAAAGGAGCGATCTCACCTCTTCAGATGTTGGTTTAAGTCCGACAATACATTCCTCAAAAAGGGCGTAGAAGAACAAAGTAATCCATCAACGTGTAGCATTCAATTTATTCCGGTCCATTAAAGAATTCTGGAGGATATCAGAATGTTGGCGTACCGGCTTCCATCTACCCCCGTTCATTCCTCGTTCCAAGTCTTTCGTTTTACGCTACTGATTAATAATCAAAACTTTATGTGGCTAATGCTACAGAAGAAGGGGTTTATGCGCATGCGTCTACTTCTTCTATTGTTCTGGTGTCTCCGATGGGACCGTCTTACAGCGCACGTAGAGGTGTGGCATGTGTATTGCATCGTTTTCAGCAAGTGTTGCGTTGCCATATGTACCTGATATTTTACTGATCCATTGCCTATGTGGACGCGATATTTTAAAAAAAAATCTCGTTGCCGTTGTCGTGTGGATGTAGCCTGAGAGAGTTTGCATTCCCTCAAGTGCATGAAGAACAAATGACATGGCAGTCATCAGCAAGATCAACAGGGTATTTATTAGATGATGATGATGTATTTAAGGGTTTGTATGAGATGTTCGTGGAAAGTCAGGCCAATAACTGAATGGACTAATTGGCTAGGAATTACTTTTTGACAGTAGTATGGTATGTATATTAGGCACATTTGATGGTACTTTAGGATGCGGGTGGGGTGGAATTGTTACATGAAGCAGGGGGCTGGCTCGGAACAGCTGCTCATTAGTAGCACTTTGGCCGGGATCGCAGACCTGCTGTCAACTTGTATTCACCTTAACGCAGGCAGATCATGGGGCTCAGTGAGGGATTTGATCCCAGGACGCAACAGACCTCTTCCTGGGTTTGATCCCTAAAATCAGTTCTCCCTTTTCACGCATGAACTCAAAGCCCTATCCAGCAATGCTTCCCCTCCTCCCCTATCTTCTCTTTCTGTCTCTCTTTCGCTCTGTGACTGGTTACAAACCCATGACAATGGCAAGGCTATAGTACCTTCTCTTTGTGTATTGAGGGACAATGGAGTCTAGTGCCATAAATGCTTCCTCTTCACCCTGGGAGAAAAGTGTGTGTGTGTGTGTGTGTGTGTGTGTGTGTGTGTGTGTGTGTGTGTGTGTGTGTGACTGGCTACTGCTAAATGGGTCATTAGCATGACAAGGTAATACAGTGAAAGTGTGATAATGACAGTCGCTAGTCCCAGGTTCTGTCAAAGGACTGTGATTAGTGTGAGCACTATTACACACTCGGTTACTCCAGGTTTGTTTGTTTTTTTAAACCAATTTATTGTCCTATGACACACACAGTAAATTTTAACACATGCTTTCTCTGAAACAGGTAAAAGCAGCTATTGAATCTTTTTTGCCACTCTAGCAAACATTATAGAACTACTGAAGGTGCACGGATGAAAGCATTAACTGCTCTCTACTCTGCACTGCTTGCTTACGTGAGCTCACAGATATTTCTTTGCTTTGCTAGTGTCCCTCTAATTTACAAAGCAACAATTCAAAATGAAGCTAGTGCCATTAACAATACTAGTAGTTATACAACTCGTAACTTTCCGTGCTCGACACTGTGAACATCTGCCTCATATTCCACATATTTTACACATTTCTGGAGACTGAGGCTAAACATATACTGTACATATACATATAAGCATATATTTTCACAGAAAAGACATAGGGATTGCTCTACAGCTGTAGGGGAATAAAAAAAATGTGCTAGTAGTTGCTCAAACATGGTTCACTCAAGATTACAGTGAAGGACAAAGTTAATGATTGTAGCTATATTGGGCTGGCCGAAAAAAAACAAAAAAACAATCAAACCCCACATCTTAAATCAACATCTTCAGATGTTCATTACTTAATAACGTACGTACTGAATAACTTATTACTTAATAACTAATGTTCATATAAGCTTGGAATTAATGAACAGTCTTGGCCTGATGTATGAAGATGTTTGCTGTTTATTTTGAGTACAAAACCAAAACTGTGTTATATGCGAAACTGGCATTGAAGCCTGAAAGCGAAGTGCAGTGCATTCTGCAACATGTAAAGTGCAAATACATGTGAATTTGAGGGATGATCGAAGACATTAACAGAAAATTAGAACAAAAAAGAGAGAAATGGAAAGTGTGCCTGATTACATATTCCATATACTAAAACTTTTTCAACATGATGCCAAATCTAGGTTTAAATTAGCGCTATGTGTGTTTCTCAGTGTTTGTTGGGTATTACCTGGCATGCTGTTTTACCGATAACTAGACTACTCTTGCACTACCAGTGCAGTTGTTTTTAAAAATTCATTATCATAGATTTTTTTTTTATGTCAAACTTTGCAATAATATGAGACCATTTTAGGATCTCGGTAGAAAAACTATTCAGGGAAACTGTCTTTTATTACCCATTGTCACTTAGGCTGTTTTTGTCAGGGAGAGCTGGAAAGCTTGACTATACATCATGAACACACATCAATTTTGTCACATTTACCACAAAAATAAGTACGTAAGCATGTACGTTTCTGATACGGCCAATTTTCCTTATGTTTTATGAGTCACAGTCTACCACAAAATCATGGAAAATGGTTTAATTACACACTTTTAGATGAAGTAGCTTATTTTGTACACAGCAGCCATTTCATTAAAGCCAATTATTAACCAAATGGAAATGAACCGGATTAATGCCCTGCACACTGTTTACTTGTTCTGATATATTATGGAATAAAAATCATTTGCATTTCCTCTTTAGTCCCTAGCTTTTGGGCAGTTTTGTGGTTGACCATTTCCGCCACTTCACACTGGCCGCATTAAACCACAGTTTATGTCTCACATGCAGCATTTAGTCGGTGGTCCAAGGCACAGTTGGTGCGACGAGCTACAGTTTAGTACATCGACCATTCATTCATTTCAGATGCACCATGAGTGCATTTTGCAGCTGCATCAAGTTGCTTTTTGCGCTGGGCCTAATCATGGACTGTATATACATTTGGCTCGCAAAGTTTATTCAGTTTGGGGACTTTGCTGTTTATAATTTCATCCATCCATCCATTATCTGTAGCCGCTTATCCTGTTCTACAGGGTCGCAGGCAAGCTGGAGCCTAATTTATAATTTTATTGGTAAGTAATATTGTTTTGCATGGGAGACTAGGTAAACAAAGGGTTCACAAAGGGTTTTGTGGTTTTGGTGAAGCATATGCAGGAAACTGTTCCTTTTGATGGGGGCCAAATGTGTCTGATATAAACTGGAGAGAGATATGGGGGAGAAGAGGATCCTTCATGAGATCAGAAACTCCTAAATGAATAAAATCTGAAAGCCAGAGGATACATTAGCATTTTAACAGGCATACTGGGGGCCTGTCTAAGCCTGCCTTGGCGCGCGCGCACACACACACACACACACACACACACACACACACACACACACACACACACGCAGGCCCTAGAGCTGACTGGCTGGCTGGTTGCTAGACAATGTAATTGGTTATGTGGGTTATGTAAAGGCCCTTGTGCACACAAAGCCAAAGGGGCAGCAGTGCTATTGTGAGCTCTTCAGCATCCGCTGCTTCCACACAGAAAGCCCCACTTTCTAACCAGCCATCACACTTCAGACTGTTAACTGCCCTCTCTCTCTTTCTCTCTCTCTCTGTTTATGGAGGGATGAGGCAGTGAATTATCCTTCCATCTCCCCCTCCTCTTGTCTACTTCAGCTTTGGGGTTAAAACAACTGCCTCCTTGACCAGTGTGTCTAGCAGCCCTGGAGAGAATTGGGGTTCTGTGTGTGTGTGTGTGTGTGTGTGTGTGTGTGTGTGTGTGTGTGTGTGTGTGTGTGTGTGTGTGTTCCAGTCTTTGGAACCATGCCTCAAGGCTTCTCCTGGGTTTGGGCTGAGCTGCATGAGGCTTAGAGGGAAAACGCTGTCCAGGTTCCACCCTGAGTATATAGAGTGTGTGTGTGTGTGTGTGTGTGTGTGTGTGTGTGTGTGTGTGTGTGTGTGTGTGTGTGTGTGTGTGTGTGTGTGTGTGTGTGTGTTCTGATCACACAGCGGTGAGCCACACACCTCTGTACCTCAGGTCTCACTCAGACTGCTCTCACTGAGGGAAGTTAGCCCCAAATATGAGCAAATAATAACAACTAACCATAATTTTACCATCGCAGGAAAATGGTTATAACTTGTAACATAATCCCCAGAATACTTGAGGAAAATCTTTTGCAGCCGACCAAGGTGAAAACACACACACAAACACACAGACACACAGTTGCTATGTCGTGTTTTGATGTGTGTATACCAGGGTTCTAGCACAGCAGCATTTTTCCAGTTCAATGTGGAGTTTCCCGAAGCAGAGCCACTTCTGAGTCTGTGTATAAGGGTGTGAACACCAGTGCAATGGGATGTGAGCATCCTGCTCACAAAGAAATGCTTTCACAAAAGTTTTTGCCCTTTGCCCCGTACTCTCCCTTATAACACAAATATAGCATGATCACACACTTTCCCACACACAGCCAGCAGTCCATGCATAAATCTCCCTCTCTAACAGTCCACTGTGCAGTCACATAACCTACTGCAGAGTCATTACTTACAGGTGTCTCAACAGGGAGCCACTAACAGCATGACGCAACACACACCTGCTCATCGCAAAACTGGATACAGCACAGCTATGTTCGACCTGCAGGTAAAGCAAGTAGGAGAACGTTTCCTATGTCTGCATTTTCTGTTTTAAAGTACTACATTGAAAAATCAGGTTTTTAAATGTGTAACTCGGGTTGGATGGTTGATTCAGGAGAAATGGCTTCCTGTTTCTCTGGAAACTTTCTGTACTATTACTCTGCAATTCTTACTATATCAACTATTACTGAATTATATTTCCGCCAAATTTGCTAACACTGTGCTAAATTTACATTTTTCCACTTAAATCAGAGACTTTCTCAGTACTTCTGTAAAAAAAGAATTAAATTAAAAAAAGACTCAGGGAGTGTGATGTATGAACTCATGACTTTGTGATGTCACAAACCAGGCTCAATTGCTTTGAACATTGCGCCCAATACAGAAATGATTAGGTGGCTTGCTTCACCACAGAACCCACATGCTAAACTAGCCAGCTAACCAAAGTCCTTGTAGTAAAGTGTATTCACTCGGCAGCCATCTTGGCAATGCTCCCATAGAGCTATTTTCAGTCATACAAGACCAGGCTCATATCTACTTGAACGCGAAGAGACCCAAATACCAGAAATAGATTGAAAAGATGACATTTTAAACGTAGATTTGAAATACAGTACCAGTCAAACGTTTGAACACACCTACTCATTCATACATTTTTCTGTATTCTGGCTATTTTCTACAATACTGAAGACATCAAAACTATGAAATAATATATGGAACATACATGGAATTATGTGGTAAACAAAACAGTGTTTAAAAAAAACAGTGTTTCATATTTTAGATTCTTCAGAGTAGCCAGCGTGTACCTTGATGACGCTTTGTACACTATTGGCGTTATCTTCACCAGCTTCATGAGGTCGTCACCTGGAATGCTTTTCAATTAACAGGTGCCTCGTCAAAAGTTAATTAGCGCAATTTCTTGCCTTTTTAATGCGTTTGAAATCAAACAGTAAACAGTAAATAATAAAAATACAGTAAATAGCCTTATTCAATACCACACTGTCGTAATCCATATGATGTCAAGAACCGCTCAACTAAGTTCTCACAAAAATTATGCAAATAATATGTGCTCAAGTTACATTTTATTGTAGGGCAGTACTTACATGATACGGCCACCATGTTTGGTGAACCACGCTACCTCAGTAACATTTAAGTAGTATCTGTCAAATAATGTTAGTTATAGAAACGTCGTTGGTGTTATGGTGCAATTTAACAGGTTTGTTAACTTATGATGATAAAA
This sequence comes from Neoarius graeffei, assembly GCF_027579695.1. Taxonomy (NCBI): domain Eukaryota; kingdom Metazoa; phylum Chordata; class Actinopteri; order Siluriformes; family Ariidae; genus Neoarius; species Neoarius graeffei. The sequence goes on from NC_083572.1 coordinate 57,428,384, forward strand.
CTATGAACTAGTTTACAGTTAACTTGCCAACTAGCTGTTTGGGATTAGAGACACTAAGCATTTTCAAATTGCACATTTATAGATACTTTAATAAGTGTAAAAGTGTTAACATGTTCCTCTCTCATTTCTTTTTTCTTTTTTTTAGTTTCTTGGACATTACACACTTCAAACAACTTAAGAAGAAGAAGAAGAAAAGAAGTCTTTATTTGTCACACGTACACTCAAGCGCAGACTTAAGCACACAGTTTAATTTAACCTCTGCATTTAACCTATCTGAAGCAGTGAACACACACACACACACAGAGCAGTGGGCAGCTATGCTACAACACCCGGGGAGCAGTTGTGAGTTAGGTGCCCTTGCTCAAGGGCACTTTAGCCCAACCTCAGGCTACGGCTGCCCCGTGTTAACCTAACCGCATGTCTTTGGATTGTGGGGGAAACCGGAGCACCCGGAGGAAACCCACGCAGACACGGGAAGAACATGTAAACTTCACACAGAAAGGCCCCTGTCGGCTGCTGGGCTTGAACCCAGGACCTTCTTGCTGTGAGGCAACAGTGCTAACCACTACGCCACCATGCCGCCCCATATATAATATTCTACATATATTAATGCCTTAAAATGTTCAGAGGTAGCAGAAAAGGTACAGTTACACTCTTTACCTAAGTGTTATGATTGTCAATAACTGAAAAAAAACCCTGTAATGATACAGATGACTAAAACAAGTAAATCTTAAGTCGTACTAAATTCAATAAATAGTTATTTTCTAGTGGCCGAATGATGTATCTGAATAACATGAATTAAGTTAAATGATAATGAATTGGGAGAAACAGCTAGCGTCCACACAGGCTTGTTTACCCCACCTGAGTAAAGGTGAGAGAATAAATGCTTTCTGTGTGTGTACTGTATATGTATGTGAATGTGTAACTATGGGATGAGCCACAAACCCCTCAGCCCACTATTTAACCAGGTGTGGACCCAGTGTCCTGTCTCTCTGTCCACCTGGGAAAGACATTTACCAGAACAATGGATTTATACTCAGTGCACACAGTGCTATCTCACTGCTCGGGTCAGATTTCCCAAAGCAAGCTGCATTTTGACTTTATTTTCAGTGCATTTTACATGCTAAATAACTTGTGAGCTTGAGATGTCTTAATCATCTGGGTCCTTAACCGCTAAAGTATTCTTGAAAAGATCAATCAAACAGACTGTGGCCAGCACCTCGGAGCTATACCTTTGAATCTCATTACACATCTATCATATGCTGAATAGAACATTGATGAATTTCACATTGACGGGACTTGCCTGTAGTGATGTTCCTTTGAGTCCTTTATCAGCGGGCTAGTCTCAGCGTGGGCCTTCAATCCTCCACACAAAACCAGGCACACACAGAGTGTGAGCTCATACAACTAATACTGATCCACTATTGCTATTTTTCTTCTGTCCTTTTATTCATGTGCTGTGAGGCCGCTGAAGATGAACCACAATCCTTCGCTGAGCTTGTACCTTTCTCACAGTCCCACTCTCTCTCCCTTTCTCTATTCCCACCCCTCCAACCCCCTGATGGCAGGTGGACTTGGCTCCCGTGAACTTTGCTGACAGAAAGTGTTAGAATGGGGGTAAATGGGGCAGTTGGAGAAGTGGGTGGGAGAATACTAAAGGATGGGCAGAGGAAAAAGGGGGATGTGTGGAGAATTGCATCAAGGAAGAGAGCTCAGAACCTGAAACAACAACAGCTGTGGCAGAGCGCCAACCATGCAACATTTGTCATCGACAGGGAGGAGCATGGCTATGTTGCTGACCTAACTAATCATATACATCTACAGAAAAGTCACTTCAGGCTGTGACCAAAAGTATTACAGATTGTAGGCCTAGGATATTCCTGTTTTTATCCATAAAGCACACGGTGAACAAGAAGAGACAGGCTTCAGCGATAGTAATATGATAAACGTATAATCATGGCTTAATTCATGGTGAGAAAACATCATCAGGGATCAGGAATCCTGAGGTCCTAGTATATTACAGGTCCCTGCATCCCGCCATGGTACCCTTAAACGCATGTCTATATCTGTAAAAGTTACGTCAAGCTGAAGTACACTACATCATTGTGATTTGGAGCTTCTTTTTGCTTGCCAAAGAGTTATAAAATTTCACTGCCTTGCAAACTGCTCCATCTTGTGCTGATGTAGGACTATTCTCATGCTACCCAAAACTATAATCCTTATTGTGAAATTGTACCTTAGATCAGTGTAAAACCACCATTTCAATCATCTATGATTGCCAGCGTGGAATTTGTTTCCACATACTTAAATTAACAAACTGAACTAATGTAGCTTGAGTGAGCATGAGTTATTTTTATCTTGACATTCATTCCTCTGTTCATTCACAGTCGAGTCTTCCCTTTAGAAACAGGTAAGCTGGATCTAAACACTTACTTTCTCCACACTGGAAGGTCAACTGACTGGAGATATTTATCACCCTTGTACTAAAAAGGAAGCTTTCCCATTTAACTAGTAGCTTCGTGATGTGATGACACACAGACGCTCCTGCTGGTGAGAAAACATCTGTGGCAGCGGCAAACACCACACCAGTTTGCTTTGCTTTAAAGAATGAGGGCGGAAGGAGATGGTATCAAAAATGTGTGTGTGTGTGTGTGTGTGTGTGTGTGTGTGTGTGTGTGTGTGTGTGTGTGTGTGTGTGTGTGTGTGTGTGTGTTCCAAAACAACTGGGAGCAGGGATGAAACAGATGGATCCAGAATAAATTCTCCACCACACAGGGGTACAGCAGAATACAGCGGCATATTAGGGCCAAAGATATGGAGTGTGGGGGTGGGTGGGTTGGTTTTAAATATTCAGAGAAAAAAAAAATCTGGGTTTCTGAGATTCAGGTTGAAACTTTATGAAAAAATAAAAATAAAAAAAACTCAGAAATTCTCTGAGATTATAAAATCATAAATTTGCAAGAAAAAACTCGGAAATTCTGAAATCAAAAAGTCATAAATTCCAAGATTAAGAAGTTCAGAAAAAAAAAATTCATGCTTTCTGGTATCCTGGCTGCAGTGCATTTTGGGAAATGTGGGAGAAAATTACTTAGCGCTTTATTCTTTTATAGTGCATGACTGAGGAGGAAAGACTGCATTTCCTATAAAATGATCTGGTTCCTTGACAACAAACAAACAAACAAACAAACCTTTTTTTATCTCTCATAAATTTGTGACTCTTTAATCTGGAAATTTCTGAGTTTTTTGCCACAAATTTATGATTTTATAATCTCAGACAATATCTGAGTTTTTTCTCATAAATTTCCTTCTTTCATCTCAGAATTTTTGAGTTTCTTCTTGGAATATTACCCCGTCCCTCAGCTCCGTATTTTCTTTAACCTACAATGGCCCATTGTATTTTACTGCAAAGTAAAATATGTACTATTTTGGTCTTATTACCATTAAAGCATTTGGATCATATAAGGGAAGATTTACAATGATTAGCTGTTGCCTATTAATCATAATTTTGTTCCTATTTTTTGCCAAGATCTTGGAGAAAAAACCCTAAAGGTCCCTAGGATCAGAATAAGTGGAAGTGCGGATCTCTGTGGGCCTTTTTCACGGCATCTGAACTTGAAAACCCTGTAACTCAGACTGAATATTCGACAGACACAAGGGACAAACTGTGTGTAATTAAAGAACACAATTATTATAGAATAACAAGGGACACACACACACACACACACACACACACACACACACTTACAAATTCCAGTAAATAATAGCTTTAATGGCTTACAGTCATGACTATTATCATGAAAGCCTCACATATTCGCAAGCATGGGGCTTAGAGCAGAGACGATATAGAGGACACGTCATGGGAAAGAGACAAAACAAGGGGTATATTAGGACGGAGATTATCTCTGTTGTGCTTAATTTATTTTTAAAACCTCTATATGTATACAGAGAATTTCCAATAAGTCAAAACACATATTGAATTTGCTCAGACTAATTTATCTAATAATCAGAGCTTAGTAATATTATGACATAAAAGATATTATGATAAATTTTCCATATGTTTCCTGAGATGGTGAGCAGAGTATCATCAGTATATTTTAATAACAATTATAAAGTCTAATTGCGGCAGCTGATTAGATGTTAATATTATGCATTGAATTGTTAAAAATGTTCAAATATTGCACAGACATTTATTTAAAAAAATATTTCCATCTTTTACAGCATTTTATAATCTGAATTTGTTTTATTTTAACTCTCCTGTTCTGCTGGCAATTTGTTAGCAAATCTTGATATTATCATAGACATTGTGCACCGTCAAAACATTTTCACAGTGTGCCATTTTTTGTCATGCCGTCCATTCCTTACTTATAACACAACCAGATACTTCCATTAACTTCCATTACTAATATTTTTACATCACACACTTGTACTTGCACTTGAAATTTTAACATACAGTAGTTAAGAAATTTCCACTGCAAATTTCCCCAGAATGAAAATGAATGTTCTTTATACAATGAGATTTATTATCTTTAAGAAAGAATCAGGGCTTTGAACCGGAATTTTTTTCCTATTGGTTCGTTCCGAACAGAAACGGAATTTTAACGTTTCCGGTTTTGGGTTCCACCATTAAATAGACGTTCCCGAACCGGTTAGAAGAAAAAATTTCGTTCCCGGAACGGTTAATTACGTTCCCTGTCAGCTGTTTAACAAATGGCTATAAAATTATGTCTCTGTCTCATCCAGCTTAAGCCAAATGTAGGCTAATTCTATTACAACCTTCATTAAATAAGACAAGAAATAATTCAAAACAATTATTATTTCAAATGTTGGCGATTTGGATTCTCAGTATGTCTTCCCATCTACACAAACAGAAAAAGTGCCAAAAATGAAAGATAATTCGTTTAGTGTGTTACCAAAGACTAGTCAGGCCCTATAGAGGGCTACCGCATGACGTCACTGCGCCGCGAGATTTTGTTAGGCGCCATATTGGAAGTACACATCTATGCAAGTACATACATTCATAACAAACTACAGCTGAAATGTAGCCAGGGCCGGTTCTGCCCTAATCTGGACCCGGGTGCAACATCGTGCAACCCCCCCCCCAAAAAAACAAACAAAAAAAAAAACAGTCTAAATCAGGACAACCATCACATAACTATAACTATAAACATTTTATATCAACTATTTTAACTAAATGGGCTATAATAAATAAGCCTGCAGGCAGCCACGGCGGGCTGCCTCAGAAAACTAACCATTCAATGACAACTGAAAGCCTGCAGCCACGGCGGGCTGCCTCAGAAAAGTAACCATTTGTCCTACCTTAAAACTCGTTTTGCTTTTTCTGCCTCCTTTTTTGTATTTTCGACCCTCCGTTTATTTTCTTTCCTTTTCTGAAAACCCAATTTGTGTCCAGACATTTTGTTCTGCTACCAACGAACTAACTCGTCAGGTCTCGTCTCTCGAGCCCGCGATGATTCCCGTGGGAGGGGCAACAACTGATACATTTTTACAAACAGCCAATAAACAGCCAATAGGGAGGCTGCATCGTTCAGGCTCTTCTTTGCTCAGACACTCTAATGCACTTACTCACTAGCAGTCCACCTTCCCGCTCTCTCCATTCAATCAGCGAACGTCACACAGGAAGTGAACCCCAGCGGGTCATAGAAACTTGCGCAGGAGAAGAATGACTATTTGTAGGCTACAGAAACTTTGAGGAACGAAATAAAAACCGGTATTAACCGGTTACCATTATTTTTAATAAGCGTTTCTGTTCCGGAACATAAAAAATAATAAAGTTTCTGGTTTCGTTTCTGTTCCATGTGAAATAGAAAAAGTTCCCGGTTTTCGTTTTCGTTCCTTGAACCGGTTCAAAGCCCTGGGAAGAAAGCACAACTTTATTCATCACACACTTGTGAAATTTCCTCTCTGCATTTAACCCATCTGAAGCAGTGCACACACACGTGAGCAATGAGCACACACACATACCCAGAGCAGTGGGCAGCCATGCTAACAGCACCCGGGGAGCAGTTGGGAGTTAGGTGCCTCGCTCAAGGACACCTCAGCCCAAGGCCATCCCATATTAACCTAACCGCATGTCTTTGGACTTGCACCCGGAGGAAACCCACGCAGACACGGGGAGAACATGCAAACTCCACACAGAAAGGCCCCCACCAGCCGCTGGGTTCGAACTCAGAATCTTCTTGCTGTGAGACGACAGTGCTAACCACTACACCACTGTGCCGCCCATTTAGATCATAAAAATAAAAAGACTTATCGAATAGAATAGCATAGGAAGGGGTGTTGAATATGTTTGTATCGGTTTCTAACTTTGAATCTGCTCTCAGTTGCTCCTATAGTCAGGATATCACTAGGACAGCATATCCTGCACCTTATTTACAGACTGAATCGAGCAGAAGGAAAGATGCGGGCTATGATTTTTTTTCTCTGCTCTCACATAAAACAAACAGAATGGCCTGGCACGAAAGCACTCATAGCAGAGCGAGCCTTATCAGATCTGAAGCTCAGGCTGGAAAATGAGCATTACTGGAGCGCTAGCATTCCCCGAGCGAAGAACAGATTCTACTCCTTCACTCCTGCTAAATGCCATCATATATAATAAATATAACTTCTTATCTCGACATTTACAAAACTTTAAATGGTGGGGTAAAACAGCTGGACTGGACTCAAAAGACCAATAAAACAAGTTGGCAGCAAAATGCAACTTTTATATGTTTAAAAAGAAATGTACATATCAATGCATATAAGAATGCATTAACATTAATTTTTCCAAGACTAAGGTATAAAATATGGTCACACACACACACACACACACACACACACACAAAGACAGAGTAAAGTCATTATCTAGGCATTCCTCTGCACCGAGTTCACCTCGAAATCAACACCATTATGTTGTGTATGCGCTATGAAAAACATCAAGGTGGAAGACCAAATGCAGAAGAAATGCATAAACTGTGAAAAATGTATGTCATAGATTTGACAGTGTAAGATAATAAGAAAAGAAGGCTCACATTTTGTATATTAAGAAAGAAAGAAAGAAAGAAAGAAAGAAAGAAAGAAAGAAAGAAAGAAAGAAAGAAAGAAAGAAAGAAAGAAAACGTGTGGACTGAAATGTGTTTCACAGAGTTTTCTGTCCCCCTTGCTTTCAGTGATTTGCTCAGACTGTTGCTCCAGCCCACCCAAGAAGCAGCAGCAGCCCATGGGCATAAATCTGAGAGCCTGACTCACAGTGGATTTAATCTACAGCACTCTCTCTCTCTCTCTCTCTCTCTTTCATTTTTTCGAATCCCAACTCCTCCTTCTTGTCTTGCTCGATATCCTTCCCCTCTGAAGAGTGGGATATGAAACAAATCCCTTTCTCAGACGTGGTGAATAATATTATTTTGCTGAGCTGTAACTGGGTTTGTTATTGAAAGCGCTCTGTGAATATTTGTGCGTGCGGACGTGTGTGTGCTGCTATCCAAAAAGTCAGAGCGCCAGTTGGCTAACTTATAACATATACATCTTTTGAGTTAATCTCTATTTCGTCTCAGTTCTAAGTAAATTCATGAAGACACAAAGTCTCACCCATGCTTTTTTGTTCATTACAATAGTTCAGCACAAAAGCACAATATCCCTTCTTGTTCGCCTCCAAACTAACCTGCTGATAAACTCTAAATCCTTGCACTGTTTCAAAGAGATCAGCTAATTGAGTGGTTTCTCTGTTGTATCTAATTTGTCAAATACTGAAAATCCAAATGAGGAGAATAGAAACATCAGAGGTGTATAATTATACTGATGACAGCGAAAGAATCTGCAGTCTCCATGGCAACCAGGGCGAATAATAAACACCGCTCCCCCTCTTTTCTCAAAGAGGTGGACATCAGTGAGTCATCACCACACACACACTGTATTAAGCACACAAAAACACATGGAGAGAGAGAGAGAGAGAGAGAGAGAGAGAGAGAGAGAGAGAGAGAGCACCCTTGTGTGTATCAGTAACTTCTGGCATGTGTTATTTTGTTTGATGTTTGTCTCTGGATCTGCTGCTCGACACACACACACACACACACACACAGACCTACTAGGTCCTCAAACCTACTTACCTACCTTGTTACACTCTCAGGTCATTGTAAACAGGCTGCCCAATTGATCGATGAAAAATGATTAAATCCTAATGCAGCGCATGCGACAATGTGACACCCAGTGCACCAAAAACTGACTTAATATTATTAAAATAAGTCATCATTAACTGATCGTCAGTTAAAGCTGGCTGTTGACAGGACTGTTGTGTTTTGTCATAGTGTAAGAAGCTTTTTAATTATTAAAACAGTAGCTTACCAGTGATCATAATGAGAAAAAAAACCCAGACATGGCACGATATTATTAAATGGCTTGACAATCTTAATGGTAGATCTTTTAATCAGCTGTATCTTACTTTGGCCTGTAGAAATTATGCATTTAAATGAGCTAATGAAATTCACCATTTTTTCCATCCATCCAACCATTATCCGTAATCGTTTATCCTGTGTAAGGTCGCGGACAAGCTGGAGCCTCATTCTTTTTGCTTTGATCCAAATCGCATGGGTTTGATAATTGTGTTTTCTTTCTCTGAATTTCGAGCATTAAAACAACCGCAAAAACGTGTACAATTAATTCTTTCTTTTTTTGTACTGGCATGCAAAAGCCTTAAAATGTACAACCCAAATTCCAAAAAACTTGGGACATTGTGTAAAATGTAAATAAAAACAGCGTGCAATGATTTGCAAATTCTTTTTGACGTATATTCAATTGAAAACAATATCAAGACAAGATATTTAATGCTCAAACTGATAAACTTTATTGTTTTTTGTAAATATACACTCAACACTGCAACACACTGGGACGGGGCATGTTTACCACCGTGTGACATAATCTTTTCTTTTAACAACACTCAGTAAGCTTCTGGAAACTGAGGACACTAATTGTTGAAGTTTTAAAAGTGAAATTCTTTAACATTCTTCCTTGCTATAGGACTTCAGTTGCTCAACAGTCTGGGGGCTCTGCTGTCATATTTTGTGCCTCATAATGTGCCACACATTTTCAGTGGGAGACAGATAGGCCACTTTAGCACCTGCACTCTTTTACTACAAAGCACACTTTTCCACTTTGCACCAGTCCATCTCAGATGAGCTTGGGCCCAGAGAATTTGGTGGTGTTTCTGGATGTTGTTGATATTTGACTTTTGCTTTTCAAGGTAGATGCAGCAACAAACTGTGCTTCCTGACAATGGTTTTCAGAAATGTTCCTGAGCTCATGTAGTAATATCCTTTATACAAACTCAATTTCCAGAAAAGTTTGGATATTTTCCAAAATGCAATAAAAACAAAAATCTGTGATTTGTTAATTCACATGAACCTTTATTTAATTGATAAAAGTACAAAGAGAAGCTTTTCAATTGTTTTACTGACCACCTTAATTGTATTTTGTAAATACGAAGTGAGAATTTGAGGCCTGCAACACAGTCAAAAAAGTTTGGACAGAGGCAAAATAAGACTGAAAAGATTATAGAATATTCAAGTAAAACCATTTTGGGAGATTCCATAATAAGCAGGTTAATTGATAACAGGTGAGGGTATCATGTTTGGATATAGAATGAGCATGCACCAAAGGTTTAGTCTTTGCAAGCAAGGATAGGTCATGGCTTACCTCCTAGGGTTTGTGCCAAAATTCATGAGAGAATTGTTAGTCAATTCAAAAAGAATATGTCTGTGAAGGTTCTCAGTCATCCAGGTCATCGTAAACTGTAGGTGCTAAAGAAGGCAACTGGACTTGCTTGAAATCCCTGATGACGTTTCACCTCTCATCTGAAAGGCTTCTTCAGTTCTGTCTGACTAGTGGGGAGTTCCAGGTATTTATCCTCTAGTGGACCAAAAGCAAACCTAAGGAGAGTCACTGAGGTCACATGGGTCATTGACCCTCTCAGTCATCCTGTAGGTTGTTAGGGTCACTGGAGGCTGGGTGTGAACAGTGTTAGCAGCCTAGAGGGTCGTCAGGGTGTTCTGTGGGTCATTGGCTCTCTCTGCCATCATGTAAGTCACTGAAGTCAGCTGAGTCTTGATGTGGATGTATATTCAGTTTTCTGGGAAGTGTGCCAAGGACTGCATTGTAGGTGGCTGATAAGTGGTGTCTCAGACCACCTCCTCTGTTCATTGATGGTCATTCCAGGTTGACAAAGATGGCTTCTTTTAATCCTTGTTCAAACCACTGGTCTTCTCTGGCTAAAAGCCATGAGCCATGCGCTTGTGAAGTGGCTTTTTAATTCAAAAAGAGCATTTCTCAGTGCAAGATTCCAGATAATTTAGGTCTTTCAAAATCTACAGTACATAATATTGTGAAAAGAGTCAGGGAATTCAAAGACATCGAAGTGCATAAAGGGCATGGTTGGAAACCACTGTGTGTGACCTTCGAGCCCTCAGGTGGCACTGCCTGAGAAACCGCCATGCTAATGTAACAAATATAGCCACATGAGCTCAGGAGTACTTCATAAAACCGTTGTCACTTAACACAGCCTGCCGCTGCATCCAGACATGCAACCTGAAACTGTATTATGCAAGGAGGAAGCCATTCATCAATTCTATGCAGAAGCAATGCCGATTTCTCTGGGCCTGAACTCATCTCAGATGGACTAAAAACAGTGTGAATGTGTGCTGTAGTCAGATGAGTCCACATTTCAGCTTGTTTAGGGAAAAAACGGATGTCAAATTCTCTGTGCCAGGTCTCATTCTGCATGGCTTCGTAGACACAGAGTGCATGTGCTTGACTGGCCTGCTGCCAGTCCAGATCTGTCTCCTATTGAGAATGTCTGGCGCACCATGAAGAGGAGAATCAGACAACGGCAACCATGGACTGTTGAGAAGCTGAAGTCTTTCATCAAGCAAGAATGGACAAAAATTCCCATTGCAAAACTGCAACAATTAGTATCCTCAGGTCTCATATGATTAAAAAGTGTTATTAAAAGGAAAGGTGATGCAATACAATGGTAATAATGCCTCTGTCCCAACTTTGTTTTGATCAGCATCAAATTCTCACTTTGTTTATGTTTACAAAATACTTAATTAGTAGGTCGGTAGAACTATTGAAAATATTTTCTTTGTACTTTTGTCAGTTAAATAAAGGGTCGCATGAATTAACAAATTACAGATTTTTGTTTTTATTGCATTTTGGAAAGTATCCCAACTTATCTAGAAATGGGGTTTGTACAATCATGTTGGTTTTTCATCCAGTGCCGCCTGAGGGATCAATGGTCATGGGTGTTCAGTGTTGGTTTTCAGCCTTGCCCCTTACATGCAGAGATTTCTCTGGAGTCTCTGAATCTTCTGATGAAATTATGTATTGTTAATGGTAAAATCTCATTGTACATGTGTATAGTGACAATAAAGGCATTCTATTCTATTCTAAAATCCCTAAATTCCTTGTATTTGTAAGTTGAGAAACATTGTTCTTAAAGTACTGGACTATTTGCCCACTTTTTTTTTCACAAATATCCCTTTACCACCAAATCAGTTCCAGGGCTGGTTCGGGGCCAGTGCTTAGTTTGGAACCGGGTTTTCTGTTTCCACTGACAAAGAACTGGCTCTGGGCCAGAAAAAACGGTTCCAGGGTAGCACCAGCTCTTTGCTGGGCTAGAGGAAAGAACTACTTACGTCAGTGGGGGGGGGGGGGGGGGGCAGAGTTGTTAAGACCAACAACAATAGCAAGACCGCGAGAGGGCGCCATTTTTAAATAAGCGACGAGATATCATGGATGCAGTAAAGCAGCAGTCATCCATTATTGTTGTTGTTGTTGCTGCTTCTTCTTCTTCTCTGTGTTGTTGTTGCTTCGATGTTCACGCCAAGGTTTATGCAAACGCAGCGACGTAACTGACGTATACAGTGATGTAATGATGTGGCTCCCCTTAGCACCCCGAGCTATGGAAAAGCAAACTGGTTCTCAGCTGGTTCGCAAGTTGAACGAGTTGTGAACCAGCACCAGCACTGGCCCCGAACCAGCCCTGGAACTGATTTGGTGGAAAAGGGGTAAAAGTGGTTAACCTCCACCCATCCTTGCTGGTGACCAACGGAGCCTTTCCAATTACCAATCAACCTGTTGACCTGCAGAATATTCCAAACACGCGGGTGGGTTTTTTTTGTTTGTTGTTTTTTTGAGCATTCAACAACCTTCCCAGTCTTTTCTTACCCCTGTACTAACTTTTTTGGAACATGTTACAGACATCAAATTCAGAATGAGCGTATATTTACAAAAAAAAAAATAATAATAAATTTAAATATCTTGTATTTGTATTGTATTAAATTGAATACAGGTTGAAAAGGATCTGCAGATCATTGTAGTTTGTTTTTATTTGTTTTACACAGTGTCCCAATTTTTTTGGAATCAGGGTTGTAAAAAAATAGTACACACTAGATGGAAGAAAGAAAGAAAGAAAGAAAGAAAGAAAGAAAGAAAGAAAGAAAGAAAGAAAGAAAGAAAGAAAGAAAGAAAGAAAGAAAGAAAGACATTCCCTCTCATACACCACTCAAACACCACAGGGTTTCCCTTTCAGAAAAGGTCTAAACTCTTTAGAAAGACCTAAAAACTATTCAAAGAACCTCTGAAATTCATTTTTTTTAAAAAGAGTGTAGTAGAGAATATATACTGACCTGACATCCCTGCATCATATCTATAATATACTAACCACTGCAGAACTCTGCATTCAGCCTTGCAATCGGGAAAGTGTGAGGTGTCTGTTCATTTCCTGTGTAAGTCTGAGGCATGATGAGAGTATAACGAGGAAGATTTGAATTACTAACAATAACAAAGAGGACTTTGAATTCACAAAGTTACATCCTACACACTGAACGGTATGCACTCATAAGTGATATCACCATAAACTACAAAAGATAATCCTGGAGACACATCAGCCTGTGTGGTCACGCTAAAAGATATACTGACTTCATGGTAAAAAAATTACCAGAAGAATGATTAAAAATCTCTCCAAGCAACATTGTAAGCATCAAATTCTGAAAATAGATGTTGCACATTGAAATAAAAAGATTTAAAATGTAATTTGCTTTTCTCTTTTCCCCCCCAGTCACTGTGTGTTTCTTACTTCTGGAATTTTTCTCTTGCTTTTGACCTTTGACTAGAGATGGGAATTCCTGCTCTCTTCAGTGAGTCAGATCATTTGGCTCAGCTCATGAATAAGAGCTGACGCTTTTGGCTCCTAAATAACTCACTGACTTTTTTTTTTCCTAAACCAGACAAAGGTTGCCATATTTTGACCAGTGATTTTGTTTTTTTTTTTTGCAAAACTATAGCTGAAAACGTTGAATGAAAGTTTCCTCTGCATTCTCATTAACAAAATAACATTGCTTTGCATGGAATTTTATGAATTCTATTTTAAATTATTGTGAAATCAGTGAAGCACTGCAAATGTACACTGAACGCTACAGCAAGCATCTCTGCTGCATCTGAGCTTCATTTAGGCCCTGTCCACACGGCAACGGATTCAGGTGAATCTGATAAAATTGTTTATCGTTTCGGCCTGGTGTCCACACGGCACCGGCGTTTTGGGTGCCCCACAACGAAATCTTTTGAGAACGGGTTCCAGAGTGGAAAAATCTGGCAACGGCGCCGTTGCGAAGTCGTCTGGATGAGTAGAACGGATTTGTTTACGATGACGTCACAACTACATGACTGTCAGCGCTTCACGCCGGGTAGAAGTGTAACGAACTCGATGTGAGTTGTCAAATCCTATAACTTGGTTCATGAAACGCGCTTACAAAATATTTTCACTGTGAATATTTATTGTGTAATGGTGCAAAGTGAGAACGTGAGAGAGAGAGAGAGAGAGAGAGAGAGAGAGAGAGAGAGAGAGAGAGAGAATAGCCCTTAGGGCAGAGTCTTTAGTCCAAACACTGCAGAAGCAGTACCAAACCGTGCACCACCCGTGTGCTTTCCAAAAACAAAAACAATCCCGCCAGCAAAAATAGGGGAAAAAAAGGAGCGATTTCACCTCTTCAGATGTTGGTTTAAGTCCGACAATACATTCCTCAAAAAGGGTGTAGAAGAACAAAGTAATCCATCAACGTGTAGCATTCAATTTATTCCGGACCATTAAAGAATTCTGGAGGATATCAGAATGTTGGCGTACCGGCTTCCATCTACCCCCATTCATTCCTCTTTCCGCGTCTTTCGTTTTACGCTACTGATTAATAATCAAAACTTTATGTGGCTAATGCTACAGAAAAAGGGGTTTATGCGCATGCGTCTACTTCTTCTATTGTTTTGGTGTCTCCGATGGGACCGTCTTACAGCGCAAGTAGAGGTGTGGCATGTGTATTGCATCGTTTTCAGCAAGTGTTGCATTGCCATATGTACCTGATATTTTACTGATCCGTTGCCCATGTGGATGCGATATTTTAAAAAAAAATCTCGTTGCCGTTGTCGTGTGGATGTAGCATTAGAATTATACTGATATCTGATCACCTTTCTTAATACATTGATCTACTGGAGTACATCTTCAGCAAACGGCAGTGTAGTGGATTGTCCCTGTGATACAGCCTCGCACCCAGCTAACAGTTAAACATGTTTCACCATTCATGCAAATGAACAGCTCAAACGTTACAAGAAAGGATGCCATAGGAGCATTTCAATTAAATTACACTGCAAAAGTAGTCACTGCTAGCATGTTCGAAAAAGGGAAATACTAGCATATATGTACACTACCGTTCAAAAGTTTGGGGTCATGTTGAAATTTCCTTATTTTTGAAAGAAAAGCACTGTTCTTTTCAATGAAGATCACTTTAAACTAATCAGAAATCCACTCTATACATTGCTAATGTGGTAAATGACTATTCTAGCTGCAAATGTCTGTTTTTTGGTGCAATATCTCCATAGGTGTATAGAGGCCCATTTCCAGCAACTCTCACTCCAGTGTTCTAATGGTACAATGTGTTTGCTCATTGCCTCAGAAGGCTAATGGATGATTAGAAAACCCTTGTACAATCATGTTAGCACAGCTGAAAACAGTTGAGCTCTTTAGAGAAGCTATAAAACTGACCTTCCTTTGAGCAGATTGAGTTTCTGGAGCATCACATTTGTGGGGTCGATTAAATGCTCAAAATGGCCAGAAAAATGTCTTGACTATATTTTCTATTCATTTTACAACTTATGGTGGTAAATAAAAGTGTGACTTTTCATGGAAAACACAAAATTGTCTGGGTGACCCCAAACTTTTGAACGGTAGTGTACATAAGCCTGTTCTCAAAGCTGGCACAGGCAACACATATGCGAACAACACATCGCTACTTTTGACCCATTTTTCACAATTTTTCTTCTTAGAAGAAGCTTATTAGTCAACGAGTCGTCGCCAACAAGTCTTGTCCTTCTTGTTACTAATTTGTATGCCTGAAATACCTTTAAAATATACTTAATACAGAAAGGAAGCTATTGAAGAAAAAAACATTTGAGTCATTTGACTTGGATTAAGTTTGGATCAATTACAACCCCGATTCCAAAAAAGTTGGGACAAAGTACAAATTGTAAATAAAAACAGAATGCAATAATTTACAAATCTCAAAAACTGATATTCTATTCACAATAGAACATAGACAACATATTAAATGTCGAAAGTGAGACATTTTGAAATTTCATGCCAAATACTGGCTCATTTGAAATTTCATGACAGCAACACATCTCAAAAAAGTTGGGACAGGGGCAATAAAAGGCTGGAAAAGTTAAAGGTACAAAAAAGGAACAGCTGGAGGACCAAATTGCAACTCATTAGGTCAATTGGCAAAAGGTCATTAACATGACTGGTTATAAAAAGAGCATCTTGGAGTGGCAGCGGCTCTCAGAAATAAAGATGGGAAGAGGATCACCAATCCCCCTAATTCTGCGCCAACAAATAGTGGAGCAATATCAGAAAGGAGTTCGACAGTGTAAAATTGCAAAGAGTTTGAACATATCATCATCTACAGTGCATAATATCATCAAAAGATTCAGAGAATCTGGAAGAATCTCTGTGCGTAAGGGTCAAGGCCGGAAAACCATACTGGGTGCCCATGATCTTCGGGCCCTTAGACGGCACTGCATCACATACAGGCATGCTTCTGTACTGGAAATCACAAAATGGGCTCAGGAATATTTCCAGAGAACATTATCTGTGAACACAATTCACCGTGCCATCCGCCGTTGCCAGCTAAAACTCTATAGTTCAAAGAAGAAGCCGTATCTAAACATGATCCAGAAGCGCAGACGTCTTCTCTGGGCCAAGGCTCATTTAAAATAGACTGTGGCAAAGTGGAAAACTGTTCTGTGGTCAGACAAATCAAAATTTGAAGTTCTTTATGGAAATCAGGGACGCCGCGTCATTCGGACTAAAGAGGAGAAGGACGACCCAAGTTGTTATCAGCGCTCAGTTCAGAAGCCTGCATCTCTGATGGTATGGGGTTGCATTAGTGCGTGTGGCATGGGCAGCTTACACATCTAGAAAGACACCATCAATGCTGAAAGGTATATCCAGGTTCTAGAGCAACATATGCTCCCATCCAGACGACGTCTCTTTCAGGGAAGACCTTGCATTTTCCAACATGACAGTGCCAAACCACATACTGCATCAATTACAGCATCATGGCTGCATAGAAGAAGGGTCCGGGTACTGAACTGGCCAGCCTGCAGTCCAGATCTTTCACCCATAGAAAACATTTGGCGCATCATAAAACGGAAGATACGACAAAAAAGACCTAAGACAGTTGAGCAACTAGAATCCTACATTAGACAAGAATGGGTTAACATTCCTATCCCTAAACTTGAGCAACTTGTCTCCTCAGTCCCTAGACGTTTACAGACTGTTGTAAAGAGAAAAGGGGATGTCTCACAGTGGTAAACATGGCCTTGTCCCAACTTTTTTGACGTGTTGTTGTCATGAAATTTAAAATCACCTAATTTTTCTCTTTAAATGATACATTTTCTCAGTTTAAACATTTGATATGTCATCTATGTTCTATTCTGAATAAAATATGGAATTTTGAAACTTCCACATCATTGCATTCCGTTTTTATTTACAATTTGTACTTTGTCCCAACTTTTTTGGAATCGGGATTGTACAAAGTCTAATCAGTTCATTTGCAGGTTACAATGACTTTTCCATATAAATTCTATAAACACTCAACCTCTAGTTCTTAAGATATCGTGCTAATGAGCATCTCGGACAAAGGCACGGACACACGGACAGAAGGATGTACGGACAGACAACCCAGAAACATACTGTCTTCACCACCTAGTGGTGGAGGCACAGAAAAACTCTCAACAAGGCAACAATGCCCCACTTCTACTTTTTTGAAACTCTCCAGTCAAAAGGAGTACTCTAGTTAATGCTCAGTTGTATGGTTTAACTCAATTAGCCAACTGTTTCGACCTGCAACACAAGCCTAATTCAGGGTGCACTGCAATCAAAGCAGCTCCTCTCCTTTCCTCAGCCCCTCTAGAACAGATAAAGTTTCAGCACCTCTTCCCTGATTATAAACTCAGCACCAGGCCTTATGGAAAGTTGCAAAGAAGAAAAAGCTGAAAAATCATGCTAAATGCACGGTGCTTTAGCACCTGGATCTCATTAACTACAGTATTGTTACTAATATCTACCACATGGACTGTCCCAGTCAGAGCCAATCCCAATCAGAGAGAAGAGAAGAGAAGAGAAGAGAAGAGAAGAGAAGAGAAGAGAAGAGAAGAGAAGAGAAGAGAAGAGAAGAGAAGAGAAGAGAAGAGAAGAGAAGAGAAGAGAAGTTAATAGTGAACACATGATTGAGTTAGAAACCATTTAAAAACTTTTTACTGGTGGAAACAGTACTGAAACAATAACTCTGAAATTGGCCTTATTTTACTCGAATACCTCTATTATCGGTATAGACCGCAGTTAATACACCTATTAATAATACAACTAATAACTAATACAACTATTAATACTGCACATCAGTTCTATTGGAGCAGTGTCCTCTGGTGGCTTCTTTTGTCGGGGTGAGCCTGAAGTGATCATCCCAAGGCTAAACATTTAATGCCTTTGCCCTTTTGTGTCAAACCAACTACTTAGCAATACCACTGAACCCCTCCCCCAGTGAACTCATTAAGTTTCACCGAGTAGACCCGAGTCACTGACCCAACACGCAATGACAAAAACACACTACAATGACATTCAGAGATATACCTGAAAGGTTCTTAGAAGTTCTACGCTTTAATGATGACATTCTATACTCACTACACCTGTAGCTTTGCACGACTGAATCCAATTTTGTGACAAAAAGACTCCTGAGGTAATCTTTAGGTAAGAACAATGTAGGGGTGCACATAACTTTAAACAGGTGCACAGGACAGAGAAGACAAAGAAAGAAAGAAAGAAAGAAAGAAAGAAAGAAAGAAAGAAAGAAAGAAAGAAAGAAAGAAAGAAAGAAAGAAAGAAAGAAAGAAAGAAAGAAAGAAAGCATATAAAATACATCCACACTCATGTAGGCAAAGAGGATAAAAGATGCACATCAGCCATGCCCTTTCTTAGCTTTTCCTTATCCACAGAATGAAGGAAAGAAGGAAGACAAAAGGCTTTTAAGGGGATAAAGACACAGAGAGAGAGAGAGAGAGAGGGAGAGAGAGAGAGAGAGAGCGCAAGTGGGGGACATTTAGTGTGAGTCTTTTGCTCAGTCTGTTTCTGTCTCTCTCTCTGGCTGGCGCGCGGATGGACAGCTGCTATTAAACTCTGATTGTTTCAGGTTCACGGGGTGTGAAAGAAGCTGATTGGGGGCTACACTCCCTATGAGGGTGGTCTCCACACCGGGGGGAGGAGTGGAGGGGTGAAGCAAAAGGAAAGGCTCACGTGACGGGTGCATCTTGCTGCGCAGCCTGAAAAAGGAATCCAGTGCGGAAAAAAACATAGCACTTGATGCTGCCTGCCTGCTCCATGACACATAGACACTCACATTCACACACACACCTCAGTGAAGCAGTAAGCGGTATCCCACCCACATGCACTTTCAGCTAATCTCCTCACACTGATTCAAAATTATAAAAAAGGATCACGAAAAAAAAAACCCACATCATAAAAAAGTAGTTTTGCTCTACGACAATCTCAGTCGCAAAGCATAAAACTGCAGTTAAGTTTCAGCCCATGTGCTCTATGCCTGGAGATACTGAATTCACATTTAAACAGCTTCACACAAGCTTAAAGAGCTCTATTACAGCATAATAAGCATGTGATAATGCATAACTACTACATCCATTTACCAGTGAAGTTTAATCTTGAGGTCTCCACCTCCATGTTATCAAAAGGTGACACATACACTAGCACTAGCCCCTTGACACCTCTCTGTTAGGAAATGAAGACAGTCTGGTAGGCTGATTCTAAAGGAAGTTCAATTGTGTGTGTGTGTGTGTGTGTGTGTGTGTGTATATGGGTGGGAGGGTGCTTGCTAATGAGAGCCTTTTGGCCCTAACACAGCTCCATCAAACACTAATAATGAATAACAGGGGAGAGGAAGAAACCCTACTGAGCCATTCTCACCTCTCATAGGGCAAGTTCAGCTATCATGTCAACCTGTAGTGGGGCGCGTCTAGAGGAATGTGTATGGATTTGTGTGTGTGTGTGTGTGTGTGTGTGTGTGTGTGTGTGTGTGTGTGTGTGTGTGTGTGTGTGTGAGATCTTCACTGATTTACAATCACAATAGCTTATCATTATTGTGTGTCTATGTGTATACGTACATGTACAGCTTCGAATGTAAAGTATAGTATACTGGGACGATAACAGAATGGAGAGGACACTGGCGTATCAAAGAGGGTTCAACCAACATAATGATTCTCGGTTCTGTTTAATTAGTATTATTCTATCCACATTCACCGGATATGAGCAATCGCGCGCTCTGATCGCCTACTCTACGACTAGGATATCAGCTCATATACTGTAAGTAGAGAAAAACAAAATGGCCGAACGTGTTGCTGAACGAACAGAGGATGAAATAAAAACTCTACTCGAAAACAAAACCCCAAAAATTACAAAAAAGCAAGAAAGCATGGAATAAAAGTATTTGATGGTAAGAACGTATCTTTTTTTTCAAGAATTATTATTATCGCATTTTTCACAAATCGCTACTGTCATTTCGCCAGTTTGTTTACATTCTAAGCGGAAACGATTTTGTCGGACGTTTTGTATAAAGTTTTTATTTATTGAATTTGCAAAAAAATACCAATAAAAATGCTCTGTTTCTTAAAATCCAGTGGATGTGGATAAAATAAAACAGTTACTTCACTCAATCTCGTCGCACATGTCTTATAGCCAACTTGGCTATCAGCTCATGTACGACTTGATTTCGTGGAATAACCGTTAAATATCTCAGCTCTGCAAAATACGAATACTAATACTAATAGTATAAATTACAAAAGTCAAAACCCCAACTAAGAAATTTACTTAATCTGTATCAGCTCCTTGTTCTTGCTGAAATACCCTCAATTTATGCAAACCACAACACAAGTCATTTATGGGAAAATTTTTGTTGACTTTAAGATGTTTAGGGGATCTAACCACAGTAAACGCCTGACTGAGCTCTTTACACTGCAATTATGAAGATTAGTAAAGCTTACATAAGCTTTTACACTCAGAACTCCGGATCTCCCCCTCTGTCAAAACTTCTCTCCACTACCACTCTATTTCTCTCATGTTTACACTGAAATGTTCAAATTCGCTTCAGATTTTTAGATCCACAACTCAGGGAAATGACATGCAATAAAATGAAGTAACCCAGGAAAAGGAGAAAAGGGGAGCAAATGTGAAAAAAGTTGTTTTGATCTTTTTTTACTGATAGTGTAAAAAAGATAACGTTCTTACATGTCACGCTAACATTGTCTCAGCATGTTGTTGTATTCAGAATTGTGCTAGGTTTGTGTATTTCAGAAATTCATTGAAATAAATGCTACATGGAAAGATCACAGAGGATTTGATTAATTTAAGGATTTGGTTAATATCTAACATTTAGCTCAGTCTTCTGCTTTTTTATAGTGTTTCACTGAATCTTTGAGACTAATGCAGCTGACAAGTAATTGATCATTATGACAGGCAGATTATAACAGGCAGGACATGCAACCTACATGCCGAAATATTTTCATATCAAATGATGCGTAGATGCAATACAATAAGTCATACGATTTTTACATCACAAAATGCCCAAATAAGTCTAGATTAAAAATGCAAATGTACAATTGAATAACATTATACAAGTTTCAAAATGGCTGCCGCTACAATTAAGTGATTTCTTTTTATCATACAGTGTAGAAACGATATGTCTATTTGTGATACTGACAATTCAACACTTGTTTGAGGCAAGGCTGTTACAGTTGTTTTGTATGTGTAGTTTGTGTGATGCTATATTTTGTGGACATTATTGGGAGATACAGTATATTAGCCTCTTCCACTTGTTCTAATGAAAAAAAAGGAAGGGGGCAGATTTTTTTGACATTAGCGATACCTTAGCTGACGGACATATGAGGTATGTTGAAATTGTGTGTATATCCAAATTTTCCCAGTGCCATTCTTTTAAATCCATCACCAAGATGGCGAGCCTGTTGTCTGGTCCTGGCTGTAGTGACGCACATTTGGAAAATATATTTGCTCCTAAAGTATTTCAGGTTACGAGAAACAGCTGCTGAGGTGCGGCCCTCGAACCACACAGGCATTCTGTGACCTCCAGAGAGAAGAAGGCTTCCAGGGAAGAACCTTCGATCAAAAGAGTCACAAAGCTGTCACAGAAAGTACTCGTTCTAAAAAAGTTATGAAACATATACAGTACGTACACATTATGCCTACAATTCCGATATTCTGAAGAGCACATGAATATGGGAAGATGGATGTGTTTATCAGGATATATCTTTGCCACAATATGTGTGGATAATACTTTCTTGCACAAATGCCTTAGTCGAGCCCAGAAGACCACCAGCACACATTTTATTTCTGGATGACGCAAAAAACTCTGACAGGAAATGTGTGCAGGAATAATAATAATAATAGTAATAATAATAATAATAATATATGCAGCAACTTAAGAATCACTCTTAAGGACTATGGTAACTGTTAAAGGAGCACCAAGTAAATCTCATCACATTTGAGAGTGTACAAGTCTATTCTTTTCATTCAATAAGCTTCTGAGGCTCTCGAGGGCCTCGCTGTATGTGTTGGGATGTATGCTCATGTGCTTATGTTTCCCATCTCTAGTCAAGTGATTCTCCTCAGCAGTGTGTCATACAGAGACATGTTTGATTTGCTAATCAATGAGCAAACATTCCACTTGATTAACACTCCAGCACTCAAGCCTTTCCGCATATTAGCCTTTTAAGGTCTCATCCCAACGCCACTGACAGGTTTACCTCTCAGGAGTAATTATTTATTCACTTGTAGCAAAGAAGTTGCAAAGGGACAGAAGCTTACCTTTCAGTTTCTCCGGCTGTCCATCAGTCTGCGGGGCTTTAAAAGTTTCTCTGCAAAATGAAAATACAAAAACAAACAAACAAACAAACAAACAAACTCGGCTTTCCCAGGACAAAATGAGGGAAGAGCAGCAGAGCTGGAGCTGAAAACTGAGCGCGTCCCACCGGGGGTTTGAGAATTTCCAATAAAGCCCCTCTTTCTCTCCTGCTGCTGGACACACACACACACACAGATACACACACACACAGAGATACACACACACACACACACACACACACACAGATACACACACAGATACACACACACACATACACACACAGATACACACACAGATACACACACAGATACACACACACACACACAGATACAGAGTCCAAGCGCGTGAACTAAAGTGTTCACCTCACTCCGGCACGCAGTTCTCCACTTCACACACATCGGACAAAACACACACACACACACACACACTCACTCACACATTCACTCACACTCTCTCTCTCTCTCTCTCTCTCTCTGACTCTCTCTCTCTGACACTCTCTCTCTCTCTCTCTCTCTGTCTCTCTCTCTCTCTCTGTCTCTCTGTCTCTCTCTCTCTCTCTCTCTCTCTCTCTGACTCTCTCTCTCTGACACTCTCTCTCTCTGTCTCTCTCTCTCTCTCTCTCTCTCTGTCTCTCTCTCTCTGACTCTCTCTCTCTGACTCTCTCTCTCTGACACTCTCTCTCTCTCTCTCTCTCTCTCTGTCTCTCTCTCTCATCCAGAAGAAAGTTTGGCTGCAGTGTGAGTTGGGAGTGAGTCGGGAGGGAGCGCGCGCGCGGTGAGGTATCCTGATCCACAGAGCCGGAGCTCCCGAGGCAGCGCGAGCCTGCGAGCTGAGCGCTGAGCCCCCCCCCTCCTCCCCCCAACACACTCCGAGGACCACCCCGAAACAGGAAGTGAACTTTCTGTTTTTCTTCAAGGAGAGAGAGAGAGAGAGAGAGAGAGAGAGAGAGACCCAGTGCCGAGACTGTAACTTACTCTTCTCCTATTTCAAGCATCGTCTAATGAAGCCATTTCTATGTAAACGGTTATTTTTAGCCTTGACTACAACAACAACTACTATTACTAGTACTAGTGGTCTATTAACACTCTACTACTACTACTATATTACCATTACTAACACTACTACTACTACTCTATTACCACTACCACTACTACTACTACTACTCTATTACCACTACTACTACTACTCTATTACCATTACTAACACTACTACTACTATATTACCATTACTAACACTACTACTACTACTACTCTATTACCACTACCACTACTACTACTACTACTCTATTACCACTACTACTACTACTACTACTACTCTATTACCATTACTACTACTACTACTAGCAGTAGTCTATTACCACTCCACTACTAGTAGTCTATTAACACTTCTATTACCATTACTACTACTAGTAGTCGATTACCACCACCACCACTACTACTACTACTCAATTACTACTAGTAGTAGTCTACTACGACTACTACTACTACTCTATTACCATTACTACTAGTAGTAGTCTATTATTACTACTACTACTACTACTACTCTATTACCATTACTACTACTACTACTACTACTACTACTACTAGCAGTAGTCTATTACCACTCTACTACTAGTAGTCTATTAACACTTCTATTACCATTACTACTAGTAGTAGTCTATTACTACTACTACTACTACTACTACTACTACTACTCTATTACCATTACTACTACTACTCAATTACTACTAGTAGTAGTCTACTACGACTACTACTACTACTCTATTACCATTACTACTAGTAGTAGTCTATTATTACTACTACTACTACTACTACTACTCTATTACCATTACTACTACTACTACTACTACTAGCAGTAGTCTATTACCACTCTACTACTAGTAGTCTATTAACACTTCTATTACCATTACTACTAGCAGTAGTCTATTACCACTCTACTACTAGTAGTCTATTAACACCACTACTACTACTCTATTACCATTACTACTAGTAGTAGTCTATTACTACTAATAATAATAATAATAATGCTACTAGCAGTAGTCTATTACCACTCTACTACTAGTAGTCTATTAACACTTCTATTACCATTACTACTATTAGTAGTCTATTACCGCTACTACTACTACTACTATTACCACTACTACTACTACTACTACTAGTAGTAGTAGTCTATTACCACTCTACTACTAGTAGTCTATTAACTACTACTAGTAGTAGTAGTAGTAGTCTATTAACACTACTACTCCTACTACTAATATTACTACTACTGACAGGCTGCAACAACTCAGAAACCCATTCCAGAGTAAACAAATGTGCAGTGACTGTGACCCCCTTATGATCACAGCACATATTTAATTCTGAAACAATAAGACAAGTCTGTACCATCATATAAATTTATTCAAGATATTACACTCTGAGAAATAACTTTAGCAAACTTTACTTTTCTTTCTTGCTGGGGCACTATATTTGTGGCTACACACACCTTTGGTGTGTATTTTTTTTTTTCTAGAAATCTTTAGCTTTAATCTGTAGCTTTGAAACCTAATTGCAGTTGATTTATATACCTTCAATAATTTTGAAATGTTTACACTATATGCATGTTTTCAGGTGAAAAATACATATTAAGCAAGTAGAAAAAGTGCCATTCTGGTGACAAGGAAAAGTACAGTATGGTACTTTTACTTCTAAGATTGAACAGCCTTTTATTTCTAAACTTTCCACTCTCCCAGATGTAAATTTGAATCACTGAGAATCACTCTAAATCTGAATCATATTAGCATCACTTCCTGGTTTTTATTATGATATTTCCATTAAAGTGAACGCTATTTATACTTGTTTTAGTCACTGAGCTTTCGATTTACCCCTTTCATTTTTAACTGGTTAGTCAATTAGGTTTACAGTGATGACCACAAAATAACCTTTAACTTGATAGTAGTTGATAGTAGTATACTCTACCATCACGTAATACAAGAAAAGATGGCCAGGGACCTCTTTTATATATGAATGATCTCTGGGTGTACCATGAAAATATACACACAAACTGTCTTGTAAGATCTCGTGATTACAGTCTCAGAAATAAAGGTAACAAGCTCCAATTTTCCTTGTCACTGGGACACCTACAATATGAATCTTTAACCTGAAAATGTGAATATATCGTGTGTGTGTTTATGTGTGTGTGTGTGTTATGTGTGTGTGATTATAGCCTTAATAGATATTCATCAATTTTACATACTCGATTGAGGTTAAATGCATGCTCATTTAATTATTATCTTTTTCGTATTGGATATAAAATATCATCTGTTTGCTTATGTGGTTTTCATCAGAAATGATAAAGCATTTTTTTCTTTATTGTCCATTTTTTGCTGCCCATAGGAATAAACTACTCTCCTCGGCTGCTATTTATTTGCAAGCAGTTGGTCAATTATGTCGGATTCAGTTAAAGTATCCTCTTTCTTATTTGGTTCCAATTTGTTATCTTTTGATAACAATAGAAAGTTATTTTCATATGTCCAAACTTTTATTGTGGAATCTAAACGATTCCACACACAGGAATAGTTGGGCCAACTGTTTGCTTACATTCCCCCTCCCCCCTCCCTTGTTTGTTTGTTTGTTTGTTTGTTTGTTTTTTCTGCTGTCTTGTCATTTTTGTTTGTTCTATATATCAATGTGAAATGTTATTCGGAGTAAGCCCCCTTCGATGAGCTTTAATGCTCTTGGGGCAAACTCTGACCCCAAATATGTTTAAATAAATATATATCCTTTAAGGTTTTATATAATTTAAGATTCACTACTGTATGATACATACTATGCATGATAAGATCCATACTAAAGGTACCGGTATAAAGGGTGTATCCCATATGACTCTACCTCAGTACAAAGGTAAAGTCCAGTTTGCTACCTTTATTTCTGAAAATACCTTATAGACTGATTAATAAACTGAGATATGGTATAATATAACATGAGTTAGATGTTGTGGCAAACTGTAAATTTGATATGGTAAGGTCACGAAAGAAGAAGAAGAAGAAGAAGAAGAGGAGGAGAAGAAGAAGTCATGTGTTTGTAACAAGTCTGAACTTTTTTATATGAATTTATGCGTGCTACAGGCAAAGGTGTGTGGGCCGAGCTGGAACGCTGTGTGTGGCTGAAGAGAGAAGAGGAGCGGTACAAAACCCGGAGTGGAGTCTCACACATCACATGCCTGCCTGTAGCAGCTGAGGAAAGATGAAACAGTGCATTCATATCCAGCTGCTCTTGGGACAGGCATCGGACAAGCAGGAAGATCTGGGATTTAAAAAATCAAGTCAAATAGCTCTCTCTCTCTCTCTCTCTCTCTCTCTCTCTCTCTCTCTCTCTCTGTGTACATGTAGGTTATGCATGACTGCAGTGTGCTTCAGTATTCATTCTAAATAGTGCAGTTGTAGTAAATGTAATAAAAGTAAAGTAAAAGTGCTAAAAATTAAGCCATGTACACAAAGTTTCGATAGAAACAAGATGTTTCAGATAAAAAATCTTTCATAAACTGCACAAGCAAAGTGCTTCAGAGGCTATAGATTTCTGTTCCATTTTTAATATTAAGTAATTTGTGGGGCGGCACGGTGGTGTAGTGGTTAGCGCTGTCGCCTCACAGCAAGAAGGTCCTGGGTTCGAGCCCCGGGGCCGGCGAGGGCCTTTCTGTGTGGAGTTTGCATGTTCTCCCCGTGTCCGTGTGGGTTTCCTCCAGGTGCTCCGGTTTCCCCCACAGTCCAAAGACATGCAGGTTAGGTTAACTGGTGACTCTAAATTGACCGTAGGTGTGAATGTGAGTGTGAGTGTGAATGGTTGTCTGTGTCTATGTGTCAGCCCTGTGATGACCTGGTGACTTGTCCAGGGTGTACCCCGCCTTTCGCCCGTAGTCAGCTGGGATAGGCTCCAGCTTGCCTGCGACCCTGTAGAAGGATAAAGCGGCTAGAGATAATGAGATGAAGTAATTTGTGTTTTGAGTAAATATAGTTTCTCCTCATTTGCAAATTTATCACTGCAGGCCGTAGTACTCGATTCCAGGACTCGGACTCGAGTCCGACTCATGCCCTAATTTTAAGGACTCATGACTCGACTTGGACTCAAGTGCTGATGATTCAGACTCGTGTGTTAACTGCATTCGGACTCGGAAATTGGAGACGAGGACTCGGATTTTTTCTTTATTTTTTGTAACATGCCGTAATAATTTGGCATAAAATATTTATATCTACATTCATTTTTATACTAATTTCATGCAAGAATGTCACACCTGTGTGCCTTGGCGCATGCATCTCGGGTGCGCTCCGGACAGCGCGTGGGTGCCACGAATGACTCACACCTGCACAGGATTAAGGCGCAATCAGCGCACCTAAATAAAGACTGTGAAAACACACTTACTTTGTGAAGTATTGACTTGCATTGCTGACATATTCTCATCTCATTATCTCTAGCCGCTTTATCCTGTTCTACAAGGTCGCAGGCAAGCTGGAGCCTATCCCAGCTGACTACGGGCGAAAGTCGGGGTACACCCTGGACAAGTCGCCAGGTCATCACAGGGCTGACACATAGACACAGACAACCATTCACACTCACATTCACACCTACGGTCAGTTTAGAGTCACCAGTTAACCTAACCTGCATGTCTTTGGACTGTGGGGGAAACCGGCGCACCCTGAGGAAACCCACGCGGACACGGGGAGAACATGCAAACTCCACACAGAAAGGCCCTCGCCGGCCATGGGGCTCGAACCTGGACCTTCTTGCTGTGAGGCGACAGCGCTAACCACTACACCACTGTGCCGCCCTGCTGACATATTACCAAACCTTATTTCTTTGTTTGGTTTCCTGACCCCTGATTTCCTGTTTCTTGTCTTTGATTCTGCCGAGTCTCCGTTAGC
The DNA here is from genome assembly GCF_027579695.1 of Neoarius graeffei. Taxonomy (NCBI): domain Eukaryota; kingdom Metazoa; phylum Chordata; class Actinopteri; order Siluriformes; family Ariidae; genus Neoarius; species Neoarius graeffei. The sequence continues at coordinate 57,456,788 of NC_083572.1, forward strand.
CTGTTTGTGCCTCACTCAACCTGTTGACTGTTTGATTGTTTTCCAATTTTGCCTGCCATTCTGAACTGTTTACCTGTCTACACTTGAATTAATAAACACACCTTCTGCACTTACATCTGTCTCCCAACCATCTCTGAGAGAATACTTCACACTCCCTGATAAAGAGACTGTACATTCACCTGTTCATACAACCCCGATTCCAAAAAAGTTGGGACAAAGTACAAATTGTAAATAAAAATGGAATGCAATGATGTGGAAGTTTCAAAATTCCATATTTTATTCAGAATAGAACATAGATGACATATCAAATGTTTAAACTGAGAAATTGTATCATTTAAAGAGAAAAATTAGGTGACTTTAAATTTCATGACAACAACACATCTAAAAAAAGTTGGGACAAGGCCATGTTTACCACTGTAAGACATCCCCTTTTCTCTTTACAACAGTCTGTAAACGTCTGGGGACTGAGGAGACAAGTTGCTCAAGTTTAGGGATAGGAATGTTAACCCATTCTTGTCTAATGTAGGATTCTAGTTGCTCAACTGTCTTAGGTCTTTTTTGTCGTATCTTCCGTTTTATGATGTGCCAAATGTTTTCTATGGGTGAAAGATCTGGACTGCAGGCTGGCCAGTTCAGTACCCGGACCCTTCTTCTACACAGCCATGATGCTGTAATTGATGCAGTATGTGGTTTGGCATTGTCATGTTGGAAAATGCAAGGTCTTCCCTGAAAGAGACGTCGTCTGGATGGGAGCATATGTTGCTCTAGAACCTGGATAGATTAGATTAGATTAGATTAGATTAGATTAGATTAGATTAGATTAACTTTATTCATCCCACATCGGGGAAATTCACATGTTACAGTAGCAAGAAAATGTCATACAGATAACAAATAAAACTGAAATAAAAATAAGACAAATGAAAGATTAAATACAGAGGGCTATTTGCATTATCTACCGTGAAAAAGTATAGAAAAATTGCCTTATTGAGAGGCTCGGAAAAACTGCACATTACAGGTCGACTCTGTATACACACACACACACACACACATATATATATATATACCTTTCAGCATTGATGGTGTCTTTCCAGATGTGTAAGCTGCCCATACCACACGCACTAATGCAACCCCATACCATCAGAGATGCAGGCTTCTGAACTGAGTGCTGATAACAACTTGGGCCGTCCTTCTCCTCTTTAGTCCCAATGACATGGCGTCCCTGATTTCCATAAAGAACTTCAAATTTTGATTCGTCTGACCACAGAACAGTTTTCCACTTTGCCACAGTCCATTTTAAATGAGCCTTGGCCCAGAGAAGATGTCTGCGCTTCTGGATCATGTTTAGATACGGCTTCTTCTTTGAACTATAGAGTTTTAGCTGGCAATGGCGGATGGCACGGTGAATTGTGTTCACAGATAATGTTCTCTGGAAATATTCCTGAGCCTATTTTGTGATTTCCAATACAGAAGCATGCCTGTATGTGATGCAGTGCCGTCTAAGGGCCCGAAGATCACGGGCACCCAGTATGGTTTTCCAGCCTTGACCCTTACGCACAGAGATTCTTCCAGATTCTCTGAATCTTTTGATGATATTATGCAGTGGCGTGCACAGATAGACACGAGGTGGTGCTCAAGCACCTGCCCCTCTGCCCTTTGTCCAAAAAAGTGCCCTTTTGAATTTTTTTTTTACAGTTTACTGAGGCCAATGTCGACATGATCTTTTAGAAAAGCCGCGGCATTAAAAGCGTCTGTGAAAATAATGTCCTGATGTGTGCCCCCTCCACACACACACCGGACCTCTGTCTCTCTTGCTCTGTCATGTGAACAAGCATGCGGTGCATTCAATGTGAGGTTGCAGCAGCATAGCGTCCTGGAAGCCACGGCCTTGTCGTAGCGCAGACAACACATCGGGCAGTCAGTCAGCTCTTCCCCTGCCCCACCAGCCAGGTAACACATGAATCGAGTGAAAATGTATTGTTTGCCCTCTAAGCCCAAGCTGTAATTATTTTGTCGTGAAGTAGCCCGTCGCATACAGAAACAACTGCACATAAGTATTATATTTTTTGCTAGACCATTTTCAGATTTAGGAAAACAAAAATTTCATTCATTCTCATCTCATTATCTCTAGCCGCTTTATCCTTCTACAGGGTCGCAGGCAAGCTGGAGCCTATCCCAGCTGACTACGGGCGAAAGGCGGGGTACACCCTGGACAAGTCGCCAGGTCATCACAGGGCTGACACATAGACACAGACAACCATTCACACTCACATTCACACCTACGGTCAATTTAGAGTCACCAGTTAACCTAACCTGCATGTCTTTGGACTGTGGGGGAAACCGGAGCACCCGGAGGAAACCCACACGGACACGGGGAGAACATACAAACTCCACACAGAAAGGCCCTCGCCGGCCCCGGGGCTCGAACCCAGGACCTTCTTGCTGTGAGGCGACAGCGCTAACCACTACACCACCGTGCCGCCCCAAACAAAAATTAATTTTTCTATTTTGTTCAACTAGAGATTCCTGGCAAAGTCAAAAAGCCTTGATGTAATACATTAACATTAAGTGGTTGTTTTACACCTTTAAAAACTAAAACGGGTCAGTGGCGACCCGAACACAAGAGGAGGGTTAAATATCAGACTTTTATAATAAGGTGTTCCACATGCGCAAAAAAGTGCCCTTTTTTCCTCCCAGAGCACTTGCCCCCCAAAATGTCTGTGCACACCACTGATATTATGCACTGTAGATGATGATTTGTTCAAACTCTTTGCAATTTTACACTGTCGAGCTCCTTTCTGATATTGCTCCCCTATTTGTTGGCGCAGAATTAGGGGGATTGGTGATCCTCTTCCCATCTTTACTTCTGAGAGCCGCTGCCACTCCAAGATGCTCTTTTTATACCCAGTCATGTTAATGACCTATTGCCAATTGACCTAATGAGTTGCAATTTGGTCCTCCAGCTGTTCCTTTTTTGTACCTTTAACTTTTCCAGCCTCTTATTGCCCCGTTCCAACTTTTTTGAGATGTGTTGCTGTCATGAAATTTCAAATGAACCAATATTTGGCATGAAATTTCAAAATGTCTCACTTTCGACATTTGATATGTTGTCTATGTTCTATTGTGAATACAATATCAGTGTGGCAGCGGGGGCGTGGTCAAGCGCCGGTCTGTGACAGGAGGGTGGAGCCGGGGAAGGTGAGTGGTAGAATCGCGACACCTGAGGATAATTAACCTGTGTTTGTGTGTGTGTTTTCCCAGTAACCGCTCCCTATTTAAGGAGGCAGAGAGAGAGGAGAGGGAGCGCAACCCGGGACCAGACGAGTGTGTGTGTGTATGAATGAATGAATGAATGAATGAATGAGATTACTGAAACTGAAAAGTTATAAAAATAAATCGCCTTGTCTGCCTCCAAACGTTGTCCTGCCGTCCTCTGTGCTCCACCCACACTCGATACGCGCTACAGTGGTGCTGAAACCCGGGAAAAGGTGGAGCACCAACACAGCAGCCCCATGGAATCCTCCCCATTCGCGGACTTGGTCCACGCCCTTGCCACAGCTCAGCAGAGCCAGCACCAGGCACTTGTCACGCTCCGAAAGGAGCAGGAGCACCGCTTTGAAGCCCTGGTGCTGGCCCAGCAGGAAGATCGAGAGGCGTTCCGGCGTCTCCTCGCGTCGGCGGGGTCCACCAGCGCCCCGGCCGCGGGCCCGTCTCCCCTCACCGTGACCAAGATGGGCCCGCAGGACGACCCCGAGGCTTTCATCACATTGTTCGAGCAGGTCGCTGAAGCCTTGGGGTGGCCGATGGAGCAGCGCGCGGCGCGCCTCCTCCCCCTCCTGACAGGAGAGGCGCAGCTGGCCGCACTACAGCTCCCCGCCGACCGCAGGCTGGCCTACGCCGACCTTCGCCGGGCTGTCCTCCAGCGCGTGGGGCGCACGCTGGAGCAGCAGCGCCAGCGCTTCTGCGCGCTGCGGATGGAGGAAGTCGGCAGCCCATTCGCGTTCGGCCAGCAGCTCCGGGACGCCTGCTGGCGGTGGCTGAGGGCCGAAGATCGCGACGCCGAGGGAATCATCGACCAGGTGGCGCTGGAACAGTTCATCGCCCGCTTACCAGCTGGAACCGCGGAGTGGGTCCAGTGCCACCGCCCGGCGTCGCTGGATCAGGCCGTGGGACTGGCGGAGGATCATCTGGCGGCTGTTCTGGCAGCAGGACAGCGGACGACAGCATCTTCTTTCTCTTCTTCTCTCTCTCTTTCTTCCCCCCCTCCTCCCGTGTCCCGTCCTCGCCCCATTCCCCCACCGCGGAGGCAGAATCGCGACACCTGAGGATAATTAACCTGTGTTTGTGTGTGTGTTTTCCCAGTAACCGCTCCCTATTTAAGGAGGCAGAGAGAGAGGAGAGGGAGCGCAACCCGGGACCAGACGAGTGTGTGTGTGTATGAATGAATGAATGAATGAATGAATGAATGAATGAATGAGATTACTGAAACTGAAAAGTTATAAAAATAAATCACCTTGTCTGCCTCCAAACGTTGTCCTGCCGTCCTCTGTGCTCCACCCACACTCGATACGCGCTACAATCAGTTTTTGAGATTTGTAAATTATTGCATTCCGTTTTTATTTACAATTTGTACTTTGTCCCAAATTTTGGAATCAGGGTTGTACGTCATGTTCAGGAACAAACTAATGTTAATGGCGCTAAAACAGCCACCATCTTGGTGCGGTTGGAGTGTTGGACTCGACTCAATAGTGGATTCCACTCGGACTCGAATTTTTTTTGAATGACTTGGATTTTACTCTGACTTGAACACTGGGGACTTGAGACTGGACTCGGACTCGAGGTTTATTGAGTCGACTACAACACTGTATTGCTGCCTGCCACCTCAGAAGCACTTTGCATGCACAGTGAAATAAACATCCTGTTTCTCTCAACACTTTATGTACTTATCATAACTTTTACTACATTACAACAATTGTTTCATTACACTGCAGTTATTTAATAGATACATATCTAAATCTACACTCACCGGCCACTTTAATAGGAACTTGTTCCTAATTCTAAGATTCCTGTTTTGGGCTGCAGGAGTGGAACCCAGTGTGGTCTTCTGCTGTTGCATGCTGAGACGCTTTTCTGTTCACCACGGTTGTAAAGAGTGATTGTATGAGTTACTATATCCTTCCTGGCAGCTTGAACCAATCTGGCCATTTTCCTCTGCCCTCTCTTATCAACAAGACGTTTCCACCTACAGAACTGTCACTCACTCAGTGTTTTTTGTTTTTCGCACCATTCTGTGTAAACTCTAGAGACTGCTGTGTGTGAAAACCCCAGGAGATCAGCAGTTTCTGAAATACTCAAACCAGTCCATCTGGCACCAACACCTATGCCACAGTGAAAGTCACAGAGATCACAATTTTTCCCATTCTGCTGTTTGAAGTGAACATTAACTGAAGCTCTCGATTTGTATCTGCGTGATTTTATGCATTGTTCTGCTGCCAAGGGATTGGCTGATTAGATAACTGCATAAAACAGCAGGTGGATGGGTGTTCCTAATAAAATGGCCGGTGAGCGAATATCTATGCCTAAAGAAGAATGCAGGAAGGAACTGCTATATACTTCAGTAGAGCTGTAGTAGAAATTCAAGTGTAGTACAAAAAGATCCCAGATAAATAGGATATTTCAGGCAAATGTCCTTCATTAGCTGTGCAAGCAAGAGGATTATGGGGTTAAAGGAGGTGAAACCAGTAAATATACAAAATGAAGTATTTCTCCTTTCCACTGGTGTGACACTGCTTGCATTGCTAGCTGTTGTTATCAGTGCAGTAATATGAGGACATGTAAGGAGAAAAAGCTCATCTACACTCTTAGATCGTTGGAACCACATGGAACAAATGTCCTGTTTTGACTACAGCTATTATATCATCACCCATTTCAAATATCTACTGGTTTTACCTCCAACAGTGTCATAAGCATTTTGCTTATACAACTGAACAAGGAAATTTGTCCAACACATCCTGTTTCTCTGAAAACATTGTATTGTATACTTAACTTATATCAACGTACAGTGGTACTTGAAAGTTTATGAACCTTTTAGAATTTTCTATATTTCTGCATAAATATGACTTAAAACATCATCAGATTTTCACACAAATCCTAAAAGTAGTTAAAGAGAACCCAGTTAAACAAACGAGACAAAAATATTATACTTGGTCATTTATTTATTGAGGACAATGATCCAATATTACATATCTGTGAGTGGCAAAAGTATGTGAACCTTTGCTTTCAGTATGGCAAGCCATCCTGGCCCAGATGCAGCAAAACAGGCCCAAACCATGATAACTACCACCACTATGTTTCACAGATGGGATAAGGTTCTTATGCTGGAATGCAGTGGTTTCCTTTCTCCAAACATAACGCTTCTCATTTAAACAAAAAAGTTCTATTTTGGTCTCATCCATCCACAAAACATTTTTCCAATAGCCTTCTGGCTTGTCCACGTGATCTTTAGCAAACTGCAGATGAGCAGCAATGTTCTTTTCGGAGAGCAGTGGCTTTCTCTTTGCAACCCTGCCATGCACACCATTGTTGTTCAGTGTTCTCCTGATGGTGGACTCATGAACATTAACATTAACCAATGTAAGAGAGGCATTCAGTTGCTTAGACGTTACCCTGGGGTCCTTTGTGACCTCGCCGACTATTACACGCCTTGCTCTTGGAGTGATCTTTGTTGGTCGACCACTCCTGGGGAGGGTATCAATGGTCTTGAATTTCCTCCATTTGTACACAATCTGTCTGACTGTGGATTGGTGGAGTCCAAACTCTTTACAGATGGTTTTGTAACCTTTTCCAGCCTGATGAACATCAACAATGCTTTTTCTGAGGTCCTCAGAAATCTCCTTTGTTCGTGCCATGATACACTTCCACAAACATGTGTTGTGAAGATCAGACTTTGATAGATCCCTGTTCTTTAAATAAAACAGGGTGCCCACTCACACCTGATTGTCATCCCATTGATTGAAAACACCTGACTCTAATTTCACCTTCAAATTAACTGTTAATCCTAGAGGTTCACATACTTTTGCCACTCACAGATATGTACTATTGGATCATTTTCCTCAATAAATAAATGACCAAGTATAATATTTTTGTCTCATTTGTTTAACTGGGTTCTCTTTATCTACTTTTAGAACTTGTGTGAAAATCTGATGATGTTTTAGGACATATTTATGCAGAAATATAGAAAATTCTAAAGGGTTCACAAACTTTCAGGCACCACTGCCTAAACGTCAATCAGCCATAACATTAAAACCATTGACAGGTGAATTGAATTACATTGATTATCTCATTACACTGGCACCTCTAAAGGGGTTGGATATATTAGGCAGCAAGAAAACAGTCAGTTTTTGAAGTTTTTTGTATGCATCACTTACCTGGGGAAGAGATGGCACCAGGATGCACTATGCGAAGAAGGCAAGCCAGAAGAGGTAGTGTGATGCTCTGGGAAATGTTCTGCTGGGAAACCTTGTGTCCTGACATTTATGTGGATGTTACTTTGACACGTATCACCTTCCTAAACATTACTGCAGACCAAGTACACCCCTTCATGGCAACAGTATTCCCAAATGGCAGTGGTCTCTTTCAGCAGGACAATACACCCTGCCACACTGCAAAAATTGTTCAGGAATGGTTTGAGGAACATGACAAAGAGTTCAAGGCGTTGGCATTTAATTCCCCAGATCTCAATCCAATCAAGCATCTGTAGGATGTACTGGACAAACAAATTCAATCCATGGAGGCCCTACCTCACAACTTACAGGACTTATCAGACTCAAAGGATATGCTGCTAACATTGTGGTGAGTGCCAGCACACAGCAGTACACCTTCAGAGGTTTTGCAGCATCCATGCCTTGATGGGTCACAGCTGTTTTGGAGGTACACGGGGATCCTGCACAATACTAGGCAGGTGATTTTTAATGTTATGGCTAATCGGTGTATATTCATATGATTTTTGTCCTGCATCAAATATCAAATTACCCATTAAAAATTGAGCAAAACAATTGGATCCCTCCATTGTTCATGACTTCAGAACAAACCTGGAATACCTCTATAAGCTCTCTGGCTAAATTCTCTTGCTCTTGTCAGGAGCAGATTGTGAATGAGAGTTGAGGCTGTCTGTGATACCATGGACTTATTTTCAGGCAGATGCTACAGCCATATGCCAGGTGACTTTAGTTATAGCTACTGTTCTCTGTTTCTTTCTTTTACCTCTCTTCTGTTGCCTCGCCCCACCCCAACCCCCCACCTCAGATATATATGGTCTACCAAATGAAGAGTCTTGCATTCAGGATAAATTGAGTTATGAAAATAAACAGTGAGTGGAATGAAGAGGTTTGGGGTTTGTCCTTTGCTACTCCACACACATTGCAGCAGTTTTATGTATTTTGCATTATGTATGTGTCTTTAGAGTGCCATTACGTATACTGCACGTATGTGTGAGTGCATGTCCACATGCCGTGAAGTAGAAGATCAGCAACATTTTAATGTCAAGTCAAGTTTATTTGTATAGCGCTTTTAACAATAAAGATTGTCGCAAAGCAGCTTTACAGAATTTGAACGACTTAAAACATGAGCTAATTTTATCCCTAATCTATCCCCAATGAGCAAGCCTGTGGCGACGGTGGCAAGGAAAAACTCCCTCAGGCGACATGAGGAAGAAACCTCGAGAGAAACCAGACTCAAAAGGGAACCCATCCCCATCCAGGCAACAACAGACAATATGACTATAACATTAACAGTCCTAACAAAGTCAGCTTTGTTGATGCTATAAACCCCCCACCGACGGAAACCCGAGCGCAAAACCGTTCACGACAACCATAGTCCCAAAGTCAGCAAGTCAACTGCAGTCCTAAAGTCAGCAAGTCAACTGTAGTCCCCAGCCACAAAAGCACCACTGCAAGAGTCCAGAGCGTCCTCCAGGCACAACCCCCAACTGTCCACATGGGGCCGCCCTCCACAGGAGCAATACGATGAGACTTCGACCAGACACAGGGCACCAGGATGGATCAGGCAGGTCCGAGGAGCAGAAGAGGTCAGCATCTCGATCCCAGGACTGACATGTAACTCAGAGGGACAGATTTTTTTTGGGGGGGGGGGGGGGGACACAGGTTGTTAGGTATGCCCAATGTCACCTGAATAAGTAGGAACAGTATGCATATTGCACTGAGTACAAGCAGGGACTCCGGCAACTAACTATGACAGCATAACTAAAAGGGGAGAGCCAGAAGGTAACACAGGCATGAGGGAGCCCCGGGACATAAAGCAGCCAGCCACTATACCGTCAACAAACTCGAGTGAGCAAGCGAGTGGGGACTGACAGCATCCATACATCCCAGTTTACCAAAACACTCTATGTCTGAGGACCCTCCAGATCTACTCCTTTACCTCATAAACACCATTAACACAAGGCTTGACTAGTTTTCAGCCTAGAGTTAAATGCTGAGACTGTGTCTGATTCCCAAACACTACTTGGAAGGCTGTTCCATAACTGTGGGGCTTTGTAAGAAAAGGCTCTGCCCCCTGATGTAGCCTTCACTATACGAGGTACCAGCAGATAGCCTGCACCTTTTGATCTAAGTAGGCGTGGCGGGTCATAGAGGAGCAGAAGTTCACTCAGGTACTGTGGTGCAAGACCATTCAGTGCTTTAAAGGTCAATAGTAGTACTTTATAATCAATATGAAATTTGATTGGGAGCCAATGCAGAACAAAGGCAACATTTGCTTGATCTAAAAGCACACTTCAAAGCGGCTTTCAAAATAAATTAGTGAAGTCCAGCTTTACTACTTAAGGCCCAGAAAAAATACTGATCACCTGTGCATCCAGTGAATTGGAATAAGTAGCTTGGTTCACAAATAGTCTAAAAATTACAGGTGTCCATTCACAGATGCCTGGCCAAGCTCAGTCAGAGCTTTGTGGATTAGATCAGTGACATGCCATAAGCCAAAGCAGATGCTAATGTGGCCAATCTATTCATGTAAGTGATAAAATGAAGATTCAGCTCTGTCCAGCAGTTTCCAAACAAAAGTGGGACTCTAGGATTTGTTGTGTTTTGATAGGCTATGTTCATGGATATGGTCATGATCCATATCTAGTACTAATAAAGACAAATGATACTTAAAAATCAACACAATTTCAGGATTTTTTTTCTATTTTTATGAGAAAAATATTTCACTATAAACCTCAATTTAATATGAATTGTTAGAATCTTCAAAAATTAATTAAAATCATGAAGTTGTTGGGTCCTACATGGATAGAGCTACAGGCAGAGAGAGTGTATTAAGGTGTATACATCTTGCTGTACATCTGCTGCCTAAGCATTTTGCTGTACAAAATCCACACCATCGTTATGGGATTTGTTTTTCCATTGCAGATGGTCTCATGCACATGTTTTCTTCCCATTGGCCCAAGATTCAGAGCTGCTACTAATACACCACACACAGTGTCTCATATAAAAGGCAGCTTCTCCCCTTCTCTCCCAGCTTCTCTGTTCCACCCCTGCACAGCAGATTGGAGAAGAAAGACAACAGACATATGAGGAGAAGAGGATGAGCAAAGTCATTCTGCAGAGATGCCCTGAAAATGCAATGGAAACGGTAAGTGTATAATGCAAATACAGGTAATTAAGCTCTGTGTAATTTCATTTCATTTTGCATGCATTAATTAGGAATAATGTTCAGAATAATAGATGAAAATAATCCCTTCTTTTTGGCAGCATGTCTTAAAATATTTGGAGAATGTAATAAGAGTATGCTATTTTGTGTTACCGAACTGGGTTT